>NW_028250967.1:0-90253 GCF_964263255.1 Lissotriton vulgaris
TACATGATAGCATTGTTTACAGTTGCAGCTCCTCCGTTAAGGCGGGGAGCATCGCCCCACTGCAGGCTGAATACAGAAAGTAAAATGATAATAATGTTTGTTATTATCATTTTGTTTTCTGTATTCAGCTTGCAGCTTAAGCAAGGGGGGCCGGGCTGGACTCCCACATCACAGGGGGAGGAGTAGTGGCAGCACCTAAAGTGCACATGATGGTTTAGCCAGCCGTCTCGGACAGGCCAAAGTGTTATGTGCACTCTGCATGTTCTCCACTCAGGCTGTATTACAGCCTGCCTGGAGAACATGCACAGCCTGCAAGCCCCTATCAGAGCGCTGACCCACAGTCGCTCAGACCATTCACAACGCTGCTGTCAGGCATCATTGTGATTGGTCAGGGGATTCTGGGAGCTTGTGTGCTTCCGGCGGAAGGAGTACGGAAGACAGAGGAAGAAGAGGCGGGGGCAGGGGGTCAGTGGTATAGGTAAGTGTTTTTTTTATTTTGTATTATCACCGCACTGTCTCTCCATCCACCCCACCACACACGTTCGGTAGCAGCCAAGACTGATTGTTTACTAAAATTAGAGATGAGCTCAACAACAGTTGTTTATTAATTCAATATACATAAAAAATGCTGAATACCTGCCGCCCAAGCTATTACAGTTTTGAGGGCTTGGAATATCCTGATTTATCACACTGAATTGCCACACTTGTAGGAGTGTGGTGGTTAGTAGTTGTGTTGGTAGTGTTTTTTATACTCATTCACATTGCTGTGCTGTGTAATCCAGACCTAATACCCATATATGTTTCCACTGTAAAAGTGAAGGATATGACCTCCTACTGCAGAACGCCTATAGTGATTCCTAGAGAACTGTCCGAGCCACTTACATGTCAGGAAGATCACACAGATAATACACACGAAAGCTGCAAAAATTACTGTTCTTATCAAGAACTCTGGTGGGATTCTGTGCGCCAGTCCTGTAAGAGAAATGAGGAGTTTGGAGTTAGACAGTACATCAGGTCCTAAAGGTCATTAATAGCCAATATAAGGACTCATCATTTTACAAAAGATGCCGGGGAGAATGGAATCATCTGAGGTGCTAGTGACAAATTTTAGGGTTTGAGAAGATTGCCTTGTTTCTACAATCTTGCTCAATGTGTATCCCACTGAACTGCTGGATTTTATGGGCAACAGCATTGCAAATGCACCAAAGCTGGTAAATCTTGAACCCTCCCTCTTCTAATTTACATTGATGACTAAGAACCCCCTTCAAGGGCTTTTGGATAGAATATCAGAATATTGTGAAGAAGATAGGAGTTTAGTAAATCAAGCCAAAATGAAGGTTACTCAGTTCATTGCTATTTCTCAATTTCTTTTTCAGATGCATCTCAATGCAGTAATTTACTGCATCAGTTAAAAATATATTGTTTGATCAAAATCATCAACAATGCAATCATCATCATCATAGGAACAATTAAAACGTATTTCATAACTTTGATATATTATTAAACATCTAACAGTGGCAGGGGGCTTCCATTCAAATCATATCACCCATAAATCAGTTGACAATCTTTAAGAATATATAACTAAATCCCTTTATTAAAACAGCTATTTTACTATGGTTTTATCAGTGATGTCATCAATAATGTAATTTGAGATGTTATCAATATATATAGCCAATAAGTGTGGGTCCATAGCATGAAAATAGCATAAGCCTTGGAGGTAACCATGCTTCTGCATGTTGAGAATCTTTTTGTTAATTTATGTTAGTATTCCAAAATATAAGTTCCTTATTCCTCACTTTTATCTTAGTATACTAGAGTTATACTGAATAACTAACACTCCATCATGCATTATATAAGTTTTTGTTGCCAAACTTCCATTTAGCACATAACAAAGAAACCATGCAAACATGAAAAGTTAGTAAACCATTGTGTCTCTTGGCTCATTAACCTTTTTCCCCATGCAGTTGGTCCAATATCTGTCACCCTCCCATGACATCCCACGAACAATAATTTACATGTTTGTCACTAATAACCAGTGTTGTAAGTCCTGTTTCACTTTTGCAGTATTGCCTTCCAATTGGCTATTACAGTAATATATATGGAATCCTCAGGGGCAGTGTAATCACTCATAATCACACACATTTGCCTTCCACATATATATATATCTCCTCATACTTTTTATCATTTTCTATTCTTTAATGGTTCACTAAACCGCATGATCCTATCTTCAATTTATCTCCACCCTTCACATTATTGCATTTGTCTACAAACTTTGGTGGTCGTGGAGCAGGCTGACGCCCCTCTCCAAGACCACCAAAGCCATACTGACACCACCCACGAAATTATGACTTTCTTAGTCTCTGGTGGGTCGTTCATTAGTGGTCCCACAGCAGTGCCCATAAAAAAGGCACCGCAATGAGAGCGTCAAAGGCAGATCCTGCACGGCACAAACTGGTGAAGTCTCTGATGTGCAGGACCTGAGGTGCATGCATACAGGGGAGGAGGAATGTGAAGATCTAGAGGACAGGTTGAGAAGAGATTATAGTCACATTAGAAGCACCAACGAATCAACGAAGGGCTCAAATTTTGTATCCTTCTTCAAGCAGGTGTCAACACATATTCTAGCCAAAGAGAGTACAGAAAATATAGGAATAACAATAGTATATTGAGGGGGGTCTAGTCACCCATATCCAGCATCCAGACCGTACTAGCAAAGCACATGCTATCGCAAGTCAAGGAAAAGATACTGCAAGCAGCTAGGAGCATAGAAACAGATGAATTTGTTGATTGCTTCATGCAAATATATCTACTTAGCTGAGCTGTCTCGTAATCATTGAAAGGACTGCAAAGCACTCATAACGTGAGAAGACAGACCAACGAAGCAACAATGGAAGCAAATGGGCAAGAGAAGCAGAACATTAACCAAAAAGAGGCCTTCAAGAATAGTGAATTTAGGACTGATCGTAACTACAATAAATACTAGATAGTATTACAGGGAAACTTACTTGAAGTTATGGGGTAGAGTGAGGATATCTGGCCACAGGAATGGCCTCAGTAGTACACCCACAGGTATTTTTATCCTCACCCCAGAAGTGAATAATAACTATCATCATGCTCTATTAGAGTTCTTTGACTCTCAATGGGCGGAAAAGGGAATTGGAGAAGATACCCAATCATACATACACCACAACAAATATCAATGCGGAAGTGACAAAATTCACTAATGGGGTTAGATAGACGACAACCAAACTAAATAAATAAAAGCTCGATCCAAGGTATGCCTAACATAATGGGCTTAACTCCATAATGAAAATTCTTAAGAGATACAGAGAGACATAATTTGAAATGTAGCAGATATTGTATGTACCCAACATAACCCATCTTATGGATAAGGTCACTTTCAAATTAAATTACAAAATATATATCTCAACATATCAACACAAATAAAAATTACAAATAACATATACATTTTCTCACAAACACTACTATATATAAAATCCAACAGTAGAAAAAGTATTGGCCCTTGCAGGGATCCAATTTACTATTCCAATTCCAACCTGAGTAGGGAACATTTTGGGCTTTTCAGTGTTCAGATTTAATATTCTCGCTCCAAACTGGCAACAGTAGAGGAAGTGTTGGAATTTGTGGGGTAAAGGGGGGTTGTCACATTTACTATCCCCACTTCATTCTGAGCAACAGTAGGGAAAGTGTTGGACTTTAGAGGGGTCAGGGTTGCTACTGCCACTTCAAAGTGAGCCACATTAAGGAATACATTGGATTTTGAAGGGGTCAGATTAATTATTCCTGCTCCAACCTGAGCAATAGTAAGGAAAATGTTGGACTTTGGCGGTGTCATATTTACTATTTCCACTACGATCTATGCAGCAATTGCGAAAGCTGTTGTACATTGAAAGGCTCAGATTGACTACTCCCTCTCCAACCTATGCTGCAGTAAGGAATATGTTGAACTATGTGGGGATAATACTATTCCAATACCAATCTGACCAGCTGTAGAAAAGGTTAAAGACTTTAAATAAAAATTATATTCACAATCCTAAATAATACAGATAATTGCATAAAATTCAACTAAATAAGTATAAAAAATATAAAAATAAAAATGATTACCACTACAATCATATCATACACAATACATTACTTAAAAAAATATACTCTGACTAATAATGATAAAAAATAAAGAAATTACTTCATAACATAACACTTTATTAATACAAAAAATAAATACAAATAATAATAAAAAATAGAACTAATAGCACTCAAACTAATAAAACATTTTGAGAAATCCAGTACTGTATTTTATGCAGTTTTAATAAATAAAGCAATGTTAAACACTTATTAAAGCAAATAAAATGATATTTTTACCTGCGGTATTCTGTCCCTCAATATTCTGGAAATTACGATAGTTTTTCAACTTTGTTCAAGACCAACAATTTTTTTGAAACAATATTAAGGTCAAAAACCTTCTAAACAGTACTTTGACTAAGAAAGATGAAGGAAATCAGTGGAGCCTTGCTTGCCATACAAAAGCACCCCTAGACGTAATGGAAATTATAGCTGATTCACAGGAGGGTATATTTATGAGCATACTGGGGCAATTACTCAGACAAGAAGTCCTTATAGTAACCTCTAATATTCCATACTCTTCCCAGGATACCAATTTAACTGATAACAGCCAAATGATAGGTGAAATAACATGGCTTGTTGATCTCAATCTGGTCCAAATGCCGAAAATGTACAGACACCCCCTGGATAGATTCCTGGGGGAGGGGATAGCTCAGTTATTCAAGTAAACACGCTAAGAAATGGGACTCTGGGATGTTTATACCAAGCTACATCGAAAGGACAGAGAATAAACTTTCTTCCCAGAGAGCATACTTAAGAATATGGAGCACTGATATGTTTATACAAATGAAGGACAAAATTGAAACAGCCCTGATTGTTTTTTTCAGATCATACTGCTGAATTATGGAATACTCTGGGGTGGGAGTAAACAAGACGAGTACATCCTGGAGATTTGACTAATCCATTCTTAAAGAAAGATTGAACAAGGATGAAATAAACACTCAAATAAAGGAATATGTTAATTTTATTTAACCACATGCAAAATAGCTTCTATCGCTTTAAGGCAGTTCTAAGAGAGAAAAAGGACACTATCAGGGTTGAACCCCACTGTGCATGTTTTTGTTAAAGAATTGTTGGAGAACTCAAAATAGCAGAACAGCAAAAGAAAGAGGTTCCAATAAAATTATTATTGAGATACATAACCAAAGAACAAGGTCATTTTGACCTTCTCTATACAGATTGGTCAGAGAGAGCCCTGCTGATGCTCGAACAGTGCTTCTCTGAGACAGCTATTAAGGTGGTCAAGCTCCTTGAAGATAGATTTGGACAAGCAAAAGACCCTTCTAGAACCCCTAATATTAGACACATAAATGGTTTAACGAGCACCAAGGAGGTGGGAAAAAATATGTCTTCCTTTCTTAGTATTGGAACGTTTACAAACGTACAAGCCTGACATCTCGGAAATATATGATTTCCTACATCACATAAAAAAGACATCCATATCAGAAGAGGCTAGGGAGGATTTGGAGAGAAAATCTCAACTGTAGAAGCTGAGACAGTCATTAGAAACCTCCCAACCAATAAATCTTCAGGTCTTGACAGAATAACTAACACTTTTTATAAAAATATGCACTCTGTGCGAGCCCCTCAAATAAAAAAATTATACGGTATTCGGACAAAATATCGAAAACAAATATCGCCATACCAAAATATCATGTCCAAAGTATTGTGAAATCAAAATATCGTCACAAAAATATCGTTAGGAAGACTCGATTTTAAGGTAAGTAATATTGATTTTTAAAATATCGAAGTCATTAATATCATGTACAAAAATATAGCTGTTTGAAATATCATCTTTAAATTATTGTTACGTATTTTAGTATATAATTAAAATGTATATGATGCAAATGTTTTGTATAATTATTATATACATTTTTAGTAGTTATTGAATTTAATGTTATAAATATTTGTGATTTTTAGTGCCATAGTGGGTTGTGGGTTTATAGGGGTATAGGGTGGGAAGTAATCTATTTATAATACAATAATGATTATTTTTAATTTAATAATATTTTTAATTGATATTTGATTATGCAAAACAGTGCTATAATTTTTTTAAATGTAAATTGTAGGGTTGTGTTGTGGGATCCATGGGGTAAAGGGTGGGAAGTAATTTATTTTTAATTGATTAATAATTAGTTGTTAATATTAATTAATTGATTAATTAATTGATCGATAATTATGTTAATTGTGTTCTTTTTAAGGTGTGGGATGTTGGGTTCATATGGGTAAAAGGTGGAAAGTAATTCATTCTTCAGCACTCAATAATTAGGGGCCGATTACGATGTCGGGCAGACTTGAGACCGCTCAACACTGTCGCAGTCTAGTGATAGACTGACCGCTGGTCAGCGATCCCAATACCGCTATTACGATGCGAGTGCACATGGTGCGGTCGCATTATCCCATTTCCCTATAGGTGCTTGTGTTATGGCCATAAACCGGCCATAACACAAGCTTCCATGAAGAAATGGGAGATTGTGCTAATCCCTGAGGTGCCTGCCATGGGATGCAGGGATTAACAGGGGGCACCATAGGTACCCCTTCAGCCCCCAACCGGAGGCCGCAAGGGAAAGGGGGCTCTGCTAGGGGCCCCCAAACACACTTTCTGAAAGGCTTTCCATGTCAGAAAGGCCGGCATGGAAACCCTGCTGGAAACCGTGAAACGTATCCGGAGGTCGTAAACTGCCGTCCATCTGGATTATGGACTGGTTCAGATAGGCCGACGGGCTAATTGAGCCTGTCAGAAGCCAGCCGGAATGACCGGCCAGTTTCACTTCCGACTGGCTGTTTCATAATCAGCCGGTCAAGAAGTGAAGCCGACGATGTTAGTCATAAAGCCTCTGACCTAAGGTTGGAGGCTCTACGACCAACATCGTACTAGGCCCCTTAGTTGTTAATTAATATTAATTGATAATTAATTATGTTAATCATGTAATTTTCTTTTTTTAGGTGCAGGTGTTGGGGTTTACAGAGGTAAAGGGTGGGGAGTAAATCAATGTAAATGAATCAATAAATAGTTGATAAATATTATTCATTATTTAATTGATATTCAATTATTTTATTTCTGTAATAACATTTTTTAAAGTTTAATTTTAGGTGTGGATTGTGGGGTGTATAGAGGTAAAGGCTGGGAAGTTACTTAATTGTAATGAATTAAAATTACATTTTAATTAAAAAATACTTGTTTAATTGATAATTAATTATGCTAATTGTGCAAATCATTTAAAAAAAAGTGTGAGTTCGGGGTTTGTAGCGGTATGGTGTGGTGAGTAAATGAATTTTATGTAATTCATAATTATATTAATATTAATTATTAAAATTGATAATTAATTTTGTTAATTGTACAAACATTTTCTGTTAATAGTCAAATTTACCCCTCCACAATCCAACACTTTGCCTACTGTTGTATTGACTGGAATGGGAATGGTAAATGTTACCCTTCTGCAACCCAACACTCTCCCTACTGTTGTACTTGTTGAAGTGGGAATAGTAAATTTGACCCCTCCGCTATACAACACTTTCCCTTCTGTTTCATTGACTGGGTTGGGAATAGTAAATGTTACCCCTCCGCAATCCAACACTTTCCCTACTGTTGCACTGACTTGAGTGTGAATAGTAAGTTTTAGCCCTCTACAACCCAACACTCTCCCCACTGTCCAACACTTTCTCTTCTATTGCATTGACTGGGGTGGGAATAGTAAATGTTACCCCTCTGCAATCCCACACTTTCCCTACTGTTGCACTGACTTGAGTGTGAATAGTAAGTTTTACCCCTCTGCAATCCAACACTTTCCCTACTATTGTACTGACTGGAGAGGGAACAGTAATTTATCCCTTCGTAATCCAATACTTTCTCTACTGTTGTACTGACTGGAGTGGGAATAGTACATTTTACCCCTCTGCAATCCAACACTTTCTCTACTGTTGCAATCATTGGAGTGGAAATAGTAAATTTTAACCCTGCGCAATCCAACGCTTTACCTAATGTTGTACTGACTGGAGTGAGAATTATAACTTTTACCTATCCGCAATCCAACACTTTCCCTCCTATTGCATTTACTAGAGGTAGATTTATAAATTTTACCCAGTTTTATTATTTTTGCATTATATGAAGTGGTAGGAATTTTTTATATATTACTATAATAGTTTGCTCGGTTTTTTTATAAATTGTTGTGGGAAGAGTATATGTAATACATTTTATATTTTATAATTTATTTTATATTGTTATAATTTGTATTTTGTTTTGTTTATTTACAATTATAGTATTTATAATTATTACGTTTTTAATGTGTAAACTATTTTTACAAAATTATAATTTGTTTATTTTTTAAATTTAATTAGAATGGTTTGTTTTTTAAAGATTTTATGTTATTGGTAGATGTGTATATATATATATATATATATATATATATATATATATATATATATATATAAAATTATAAAATCTCCTTGGTTGACCCAACGTGCTCCTATGAGTCTATGTAGTCTTGTAGTCTTATGGAAATTGTAGTCCCGGCAGTAATTTATTCCGCAGATGGAAGACCATTAATTTCTGTGGGTAATCTTTCAAAGCCCTTTGGATGAGCCTCGGCAAATGTGTCCTTCCTCAATCCTTTGCGCTGTCCCCTACACAAAACCCGGCAGTTGCCGAGCCTCAGGGCCCCCAAACCTGAAGGGTTGGTGCGCGATCGGCAGCAGGACGGCCGATTAAAGCTCCTTGGTTGTCCCAACATGTGAGCAGCACCCCACAGCGGCAATCTGTAAACAGCTTTATTCAGGTATGGAAGGTACTGCGCTTGCCGATTTCCATAACAGTCGATCCATCAATTTAGCCGGACGCGTTTCGAAGTATTAAACTTCTTCTTCAGAGGCTGATGAGCTTGATTCTGTCCCTGCCGGTCTCAGTTCCTTTATGAATCACGTGATGACACGCCCACAATGGGCTGCTCCTATGAGTCTATGTAGTCTTATGGGAATTGTAGTCCCGGCAGTAATTTATTTAGCAGATGGAAGCACATTCATTTCTGTTGGTAATCTTTAAAAGCCCTTTGGATGAGCCTCGGCAAATGTGTCCTTCTTCAAACCTTTGCCGCTGTCCCCTACACAAAACCTGCCAGTTGCCGAGCCTCAGGGCCCCCAAACCTGAAGGGGTGGTGCGCGCTCGGCAGCAGGACGGCCTCCATAGATTAAAGCTCCTTGGTTGTCCCAACATGTGGGTAGCACCGCACAGCGGCAATCTGTAAACAGCTTTATTCAGGTATGGAAGGTACTGCGCTTGCCGATTTCCATAACAGTCGATCCATCAATTAAGCCTGACGCGTTTCAAAGAATTAAACTTCTTCCTCAGGGGCTGATGAGCTCGATTCTGTGCCTGCCGGTCTCAGTTCCTTTATGAATCACGTGATGACACGCCCACAGTGGACCGCTCCTATGAGTCTATATAGTCTTGTATACATACATGTAATATTTATTTGTTATATTTGTATATTAGTTGAAAACTGAAATTATAATATAAATTAAAATTATTAGTTTAATTATTGACTTTTTAAGTAGAAATATGTAAATATATATCTTAATTTAATATATATGTGTTTTTAAGTTTTTTAATTAAGTTTATTGTTATATATTAAATCTATTGTTTTAAAGTAATGTTACTTATGAATAGTTTAATAGTTATTATTTTAATTTTTATATGTATTTAAAAAATGATATTTAATACAACAATATTTTGTTCTAATTATTTTTGTACTTACCATTATAAGTTTAAGAGGACAATATTTTTGACGTCAATATTTTGGTCATGATATTTTGGAATGAGGATATTTTGAGGGTCGATATTTTGACAGTAAACCAATTATACAATGCCTTCGGAGAAACGGGCACAGTGACACACACAGAAGGACATTCCAAATAGAAATATTAGCCATTTTCACAGATGGGTAAGTGGTACTTTCTACAAGAGTCTTACCCCAAATGGGTTAGGACCCATAATGCAAAGGTATGTATGGGCAAAATATGCCTCCCCAACTGAATACTGATAAAGCACAAGATTGCTACTTTATTATCCTCACTCTTCTTTGTGATCTCAGTAGAACTTCTCGGAAAATTAGGAAAATGCATGAAATAGAGGCAATAGATGTTGAGGAAACATCTCATAACATACAGTTATTTGCAGATGAACTACTTTTAACCCTCACCAACTATAGAAAAATGTGCATCAGCTGCAATATCAGTGCTGCAACTCTATGGTAAAGTTTATGGTGAAGTTTCAGGACTAAAAGGGAATCTTAGGAAATCCATATTCTTAGGTATCCAATGCAGCACCCATAGCGTACCGTCGTAGAGATGCCTTTACCTTTTACATGGGCCGAGAAGAGCATCAACTACTTCAGGGTCGAAATTACAGTGAGCAGCCTTTACAACGCGGGCATTACCACGCGCTGCCGTTACTACGCTGTTATTAATACGCAAGCCATTACAACGACTTGCGCTGGAGGGCGCTGTTGGATAGGGAATAGTTTAATTTTCTATTCCAACACCTTCCCTACTGTACCGTGGGCTGGAGTAACGACTTGCGTTGTAAAAACAGCGTTGTAATGGCACGCGTGGTACTAGCCCGCGTTGTACTGACATACAACCGAAATTACACTTACATTACAGGTCTTTCTAAAGCAAATTATCTCAGCCTTCTGCGAGGGGCTACGGACCAGGCTTGACCTACAAAAACCCTCTTAGTAACCTGATTGTGAAGAATTTCTACTTTAAAAATGAAAGGAATCCCTATATTGCTATGGGCCCAATTTAGAGTTTGGCAGACAGGGTACTCATTGAAAATGAAACAGGGTATGCTACTCACCAAACCCTGGGTTTGCCTGCATCATTTAGTGATGGGCCGACCTTAACTTTTCCACAAAAAAACTGATAGTTGGCTCGGCCGATGGAAAGCTTGAATTCTCTGCCACTCTGATAGACAGAATGCTGTCTGTCAAATTATAAATGAGACCCTCTATCTTTCTCAAGCACTTCCCATGTTGATCCCGACACAGATTTAGGGGTGTGCAAAATTTGCATAATTAATCGAAAGTTTGGGAAAATTGTGTGCAATTACTTGAAATAAAATACTTAAGTTAGCAATATATTTAGCAGTATTTTTTAGCACACAGACACATTAAGCACTAAATAATAGTAGAACAACACAACTGGTGTGAATAACAGTCACACTCATTAGTTTGTGTTATTCCCATTCCTTCACAGTATATTTTCCCATGAACAGGGACATAATTACTCAACTAGTGTAATGGTATAATTTATTTAACACTTTCATGTAACAGAGTGACGCACAATTCCCCAAACTGCACAAATTATGCTGGTGTATTTAAATGTTCACCCATACCTGCGTGGGATATGAACCAATTACCAAAGGGTTGCAATAAATGTATATGGCAAGAATCTAAAACCTGGGCTATCTAGGAAACGAAGGCAGGCTATGAGGATGGTGGGGTAATTTGGAGTACTAGGTAGATCCAAATATTGCGGTACAGCCCAATTAAGAATAGTCTTTGGATGGTTCCTTCATGAAACAAAAAACACTGGCCACAACTGAAAATTGCTGCTGATCGCCAGACTGCCTTGGGTTGTACTCTAGTTGCCCAAACCACAAAGCCCCTAAGTAGCATATATCTCCAGTGTTATATGCCCACTTATGGAAACATGGGACATATT
The DNA here is from genome assembly GCF_964263255.1 of Lissotriton vulgaris. Classification (NCBI taxonomy): domain Eukaryota; kingdom Metazoa; phylum Chordata; class Amphibia; order Caudata; family Salamandridae; genus Lissotriton; species Lissotriton vulgaris. The sequence continues at coordinate 11,860 of NW_028250967.1, forward strand.
ATCCAGCCCTAAGGACAGAACGTCTACCCATCAACGATACATGATAATTCTGATTTACACCAGCCCGACAGGAGACACAATTTACAAAGGGGCAAGCAAGATTGTATAATGCTGAGAGACCTCTTTTTAAAAATAGAGAAATCAAATCATTTGAGACATGTCAAAGGGAATTCAGGATCACAGAAAGAGAGACAGTAAGATATCTACAATTACATCATGGGGCCCTTAACCTCTGGAACAAGGCAGTTGGGACACGAGAGTTGACATGTTTTGGACTTGGCCCTTTTGCAGGTTCACCCTTAAACTATTTGCCTTCTCATAGCCTTTTCTGTGACCTGGCGTTGGTGGTTTTAGGCCTCTGGGCTCTTTAGCACTGCAGTCCAGTGTAGAGGGTAAGCGCTCTCTGTGTTACATTGGTGAGATTGGCCTGCCCTCCCATAGGAATGCAATGGGGATTCCCTGATTCAGTGGGTCAGTGGTAATTCCTGATATGGGAGGAACAGATTGGCCGAGTTTAGTATGCATGGAACTGTGGTGTTGAGCATCAGCAAGGCCTACTAGTGCTAGGGGTTCTCCCTTCTCTGCACAGAGTCCTCAGACCAATAGGAAGAAGTTGACACAGAAACTGGAATAGAAAAAACAGAGTTTATTAAACCTCATGAGGTGGAACTACATTCACACAGCACCCTTCGGTAATGCATGAAGTAGCACACTGACTGGAAGGAGCTTGGTCCTTTCATACCCACACAGGGGCTCAAATGAAGGCAGTACAAGTACAGAATGCTGGTTTCAAATACATACAAGGTCATACAGAGAGTGTGCTGGCAACAAGTGGGAGGGGCTGACAGTTAGCTAATTCTGGTGGACACATCCTGACAGTTACAAGTTGAGGACAGCTGTAAGCTCAACTGAGCATGTGTGAAGCAGAAGAGGCTAAATATATCTCGTCTCTAGGCAGATTTCAAGAGCAGTTAACAGGAAGGTAGGACAGAGAACATGGCAAGCACATGGCGAACAAAATGGCTGACAGAAATACAAAATGGATTCCGCAAAATGGACAAGATAGTCTCTAAATACAAGATGTCTTTTGCTAATGCTTAACCTAATCGCTGCCAAATTACAATAGAACTGTAATAATAAATACTGCGCAATGGTGGGCACAGATTTATTATGACTATTTGGGAAATACCTCTTTTAGAAGTTGGCATTTCTGTGTACTATGTGTCAGCCTGCCAGATGTGAATTGCATGTCTGGTTTGTGAGTGGCAGGGGCTGGGAGGTATGTGTGGCTCCAGGATGTGCAGGGTGAGTCAGCACTGGGATGAATTGAACATCTATGCTGGGAATAGTGGGAGGAGTAATCCCCTGACTCTGAATAGGACTGTACCCAGCCTGTATAATGCTGGCGCCGCCCCCACCTGACAAAGCGGAAGAGGGGCTTGAAAAACAAAGTGCTCCAATTCTCCCCTGAACCAGTTCCCCCATGCCCTGCACTGCAGACAAAGAGATTGTGTGGTATAAAAATATGGGCTGTGACCCCATGGTTCGGTGCTTCTGTGCTGTTCCTGACCTTGCTGGGTTGTGCTGCTGCTGGAACCCAGGAGGAATCGCAATGAGGGCTTGCCTCCCTGGGCCCTGCATTGGCTCATTGATCTCCTGGACCTTAAAATACTTTTTGCTGCATCTAGCGCCTCGTGAGCGCTATATTCTAATGAAGAAGAAAAAAGCATGGGCTGTGCAGCACGAAACTGCAGCCCTTTGAAAGGGAATCCCCATTGTAGAGATTTCCCCATGACGCCGAGGAGTGGGAGCCCATCCCACATTGGGAATTGATGGCGGGTGCCAACCCCGCATTTTGAGTTACTTGGCCGGTGCCCACCCCACGTGAATGATTTTACTTTGGAAAGCGGGTGCCTACTCCACTCTCCTGCTATTCTGAACAGCAGGTGCCCATCTCGCATCGCGGACGAAACGCAGAAGCCGATGAAAGAAACTGCCGGGCCACTGACGAGTACAACCAGGAAGACAGGCATCCTTGCCTACTCGTGGGCGGGCCTCCTACGGGCAGCCGTAAGCAGGGCCGGACTGGCTATAGGGCGTTTTGGCATGCTGCTGAGCTCGGGCGGATTTTGTTGATGGGGTCCTGCGTGTGCTGAACGAAATTCGTTTCGCTTTGTTTATTTCAAAGCACACGCAGGTCTCCATCAACGAAATTAGCCCCCACTGCAGTGACATCAGCCCCCAGCTCGGCAGCATGCCAAAACGCCCGGTAGCCAGTCCGGCCCTGGCCATAAGTCTGCGAAGGGCTCCAGTGAGCCTGGGAGAGCCCAGAACGTCTCTTTGGGAGAAGGAATCCCAAAGAGGAAGGGAGCCTGATGGCGCAAGAAGAGGGCCTGGAATTGGGGCCTACCCGGGAGATGTGCTGGACCCGAGTCCAGAGACGAGACCGGAGGAGTCCTTCCCCGTAGCCCCAGTGAGTAGGGGCTTCTCCCTTGTGGTGGTGCCGTTTGAGGCACATTACCGGTGCTTAGTGATGTTGAGCGGCCACGCCTGGCAGTGGGTCGCTCCAACGATGGGCACAGTAGCTCTAGGGCCCTAGTGGGGGTCCCGAGTGCCCGTGGTGCCCATACCTTCCTCCTTTGGCTATCTTTTTACAGCTGCCCCACCTGGTAGAGCGGTACAAAAGGGGGTGGTAATGTTCGGAGCATCTGAATCAATCAAACACTCACACCCAGTCAAAAGATCTGGGTTTAATCCATCACCGTTCTTTAGCCCACTCTGCCACCCCAGTTCAGACATGGCCATATGCAAATCAGTCTGACCCTGTGCCTCATGGGAACAGTCCAGCCCGAACTGCCAAGCCATGTCTTCCCTGGACCGGAAACAAGCTTCCGAGGACCGGTTTCTGGCATTCCAGCCGTCTTCAGCCCGGCTTGCTTGAATCCAGTGGTGTGGAAAGCCTGGGACTCACGTCTGAGCATACCCAGCCCACTCGGAGGGAAAATTGCAAAAAACACAGTTGATGGACAGAATGCAGAACAATGTCTTACATTCACCCCAGTACAAAGATCTGGGCCTAAATCCATCGTTTTTTTGCACTCCACACCACCCTAGGTCAGACAATGGCTATATGCAAATCAGCCTTGACCCTGTGCCTCATGGGAACTGTCCAGCCCGAACTACCAATCCATGTCATCCTTGGATGCTTGATTCCGGTTTAGGAAAGACATGGCTTGGTAGTTCGGGCTGGACTGTTCCCATAAGGCACAGGGTCAAGGCTGATTTGCATATAGCCATTGTCTGACCTAGGGTGGTGTGGAGTGCAAAAAAACGATGTATTTAGGCTTAGATCTTTGTACTGGGGTGAATGTAAGACATTGTTCTGCATTCTGTCCATCAACCGTGTTTTTTGCAATTTTCACCCCGAGTGGGATGGGTATGCTCAGACGTGAGTCCCAGGCTCTCCACATCACTGGAGTCAAGCTATCCTGGCTGAAGAAGGCTGATAGCCAGAAACCGGTCCTTGGATGCTTGATTCCGGTCTAGGAAAGACATGGCTTGGTAGTTCGGGCTGGACTGTTCCCATGAGGCACAAGGTCAAGGCTGATTTGCATATAGCCATTGTCTGACCTAGGGTGGTGTGGAGTGCAAGAAAACAATGGATTTAGGCCCAGATCTTTGTACTGGGGTGAATGTAAGACATTGTTCTGCATTCTGTCCATCAACTGTGTTCTTTGCAATATTTGCAATACTTGTCATAAAGTAAAGTGCGTACATTAAAAGGAGTATTATGAAATAATACTGTAAAAGCATTGATATGGTTTCTCAGCCATATGATACTTAAAAGGTATAAAATATATACAGTTACATACATTGATAAAAGTTTGACTAAACATACTCAACTGGTGCTTCTAAATTACGCCTATCCCAGTGTACCTAACCTAAGCCTGTTACGTGGGAAGGAGTAAATGAGCTGCAGTTTAAGTTAAGTTAGTTTTTGCCAAGAATCTGACTCAAGAATTCTCTAAGGATCTAATCAGCTCCGTCCCTTGGTTTTAGAATGAAGGAGGTCTTGTATCTCGCTCTCAGGACTCGATCTCCCAGTAACCCGCAAGGGTGACTGGAAACACTGGAGCTGGAATTTCTCGGCCGGAGAAAAAAGACAGCGTCTTTCTCAGTGCGTCAAATGGGAGGGATGGCTTCCTTCGGCACTTGCATCAGCTGGGCTTCGGATAAGTAGATAGCCGCTCTGCTCCACACCACCGTGTGTTGCTTAAGGCAAACGCTGGTATATTTATACCTGGAAGGTGCTGTGTTTGACGTAAGGTTAGACATAAGATGTCAATAAAAGATGTCACTAAGAACTGGCCGTTCTTTCAGTGCTCGCAGGAGTTCTAGGACAAACCAAAACAAATGCATGGGGAATTCCCAGGTTGCTGGAGGTTTGGTTTGTTGAAAGAACTTGTTGTACTTTCTAGGAGTCTAAGGAAGTAGCCTTGCCATATTTGGTTTGCATTGGCTATTACTAAACATGGATTTGATTCTTATGCCTTTTTAAGGGTATGATTTGTTATAACCACATAAGGGCATAAATCGGGATTATTTAATTAGGGTCCTAGATACGATCACAACACCCACTCCACGTATAATGTCCATCATTACTAAATACTAAGCAATATATAAACATATAGATATGCATGTGTTTTCCAGCCCACCCCAAAATACATTGAATGCATTTGAAATGGTATAGATACACGAAAAAGAGTATTATACTGTACGCTTTCAAGCAGTGGTATCATTCAGATAATGCAAATATAAATATCAGCTGAATGAATTGCGAACATTACATTTATGAAATGGCTCCTAATATAGAAGAGAAGGTCGAGACCATTTCATCACATATTTATACAAGATTGTAATTGTGCTAGAGGCTGATTCAAAATATTGCCTCTACAGTCTCTAGGAATAGAAGCTCTGTTCTCTAAGAATAGTTCTACTTTAAGCAGAGTACCTTATGCCAAAAAAAAGTAAATATTTTGGAAGTTGCGAAAAAAATTTTTCTTTCAGTGGAAAAAATAGTTCCAAGTGTTTTCAGCAGTGTTGTGTATAAAAACTGAAGGCCAAATTCAGAGTTCATGGAACGCTGTGTGCTCGCTATTTTAATTGTTATTCTCGTTGTTAGGAGAGAACATTACCTCAGATAGACCAGCAAAAAACGCGTCTACCATAGTAGGTGAAAGTTAGGCCAACTCCAAAAAAGTAGATATAGTGCATATATGAGATGCATTGCAATCATCGGTGTCTAGATCAGCAATGTTCACAGAGGGTTGTACCTGTGTGCTGCCGCTTCCATCTCGTACTTCACCGCCACCTGATCGTAATGGTGAAGTCTCAACGAATGCCGTCATCAGAATCGGTAGCCGCTGGGGACAACACGTTGCGTGAGTCGTTACCGGATAAAGCAAAGCGTCGACATCCATTGGTACTGTTGATGGGAGTGTAAGACAGACGTCCAACACGCATTCCTCTCCGCATAGCAGACATCGAAGCACAGGTAAGATGCAATTTTGCCAGATCGGTCTGAATGAAAGAAACCAGGTAGTATTCAGATCTCTTAGCCGGGCCAATCCGAGGACCTTAGTGATACGGTCTCGGTATCGTATTGCTAGGATCGTTTCTTCCATCGTAGCATGAGTTTTGTCTGTGACTTGGCTTGCCATATCGGAGCAGAAGGAACAAAAATAAAATTCCTGCTACGAGTCCCAAAATAAGAGGCAGGCCACCGAAAAGAGAGTGCTCAAAATTCGGGAAGATGCCCAGAACTGTTTCAAAGGGTGCTAACAGTCCCGAAAAAATTGTCTTAAATACATGTGCAATGCCACTGGTATCTGACATTTTTAAAATTTGGCTTAACATTTCTACGAAATACACGGGGCAATTTTTCGATAATAGGGTATGTATCTCTGCCGCTCTCCTTGCAGCTTGCAGGTCATACGTCTCTTTGGACGAGGTTAAAGGCACATGTCTGTAAAAGAATAGACTTCATTCTGCTTAAAGTATCAATTCGAATAGAAGAGATATTCACAGATGACATAATGCCGCCTCCATGTCTGGATTGTTGTTTGGATACAATACTTACATACAACAAATGACCCTGGAAGTAACGCTCACAAGATAGGGTTTTCCTGGCATCATGCCACAACAGCTGTGGTCACTTAATATAACGTAGCTACCGTTGGAAAGATGTCTGAAAAATGGCTCTATCTGTGTAGCCGGGGTACTGTGCAGATGACATGAAAGGTTGTTTGATGAACCTTTGCAAGATCCATGCAAGTTTATACCTTCGCATAGGAGTGTACCGCTCAGTGATGTTTTACAATTGGTACCACTAAGAAATACCTCTTTCTTGCCCCCACTCCAAAATCTATGTGTAAAAGGTAAATTCCAGGTTGATTTGATGTATCCTTTACCCAACCTTTCATATCGGCCTGCTGGTATATACTTTTGGCAGTATTGAAACTGAAAAGTCGTTATCGGGATTGTAATGGTGCCATGTATTATCCATTCAATGACAGGTCTTTCTGACATTGTCAATGGTAATCTCTCATGTTTTTCAATGCTCAGCACCGTATAGTCTGCTCCTTTCTGTGCCAATGAGATTGGTCTATCAGTAAGGCTAAAGATAGAAAATAATGACGTTATGTTGATTAGACGCCATGGCACGTGATCTGAACGCAGGTTTTGTAACGTCCAGCCTAGCTGTACAATAGAACGCAGTTGGGACTGACCATGTTGTAACATTATCATATCCTGTTCTATTATATCAATAGCAGATGATACAATGCTGTCCAGTGAATAGATTCTGGAGGACAGAGTCGTAAACCCATTGTCCACTACAGAAAGTGTTTTTTCCAAATTAATACAATCAATTTCTAGTATTTTTTCAGCAATTTCAATTTGATTTAATTTCCGAGCTTCATTGTATGCTGCGTATATACCGGCGTATATGAAACATTTTTGACGCTGTTTGCGAGGTCTCGATATAAAATCTCGCAAGTCAGCCCCTTCTTTAAGTAAAGTTAAGTGTTGCTTAATTTCGGGAAGTGTGGATCTCTGTAGCCAGTCGAGGCATAGTTTTCCTACACTGTATGTTGTAACTATCCCTGGATGTTGTCTCTGGGAATATCTTGGGTCGGCCTGTTTGAACCCCTGTATTTTGTTCAGGAATCTATCATGACAGTTATTATTAGTGTCTGCGGGCCAGATCAACCATTAGTTCCAATCAGGAAGTGTTCTGTTTTTTTTTAAATATAGACCACGCCTAACCCCTCATCTGTAGTGGTGTTTCTATCAAGCCTTTGCTTTGGTATAGACGGGTTGTTTAAATCTTTTATCTTGGCTAAACCAAGACAGGTTGTTTGCTGAATTGTGTCATTCAGGAAGATTATTTGCTCTGCAATCATGCAGGCTCTGAACAATGCTTCTACACCTTGTACCTGCCATTATTTTGTACCCCAGATGGTTTTTGTCTCAATGTTGTTTTTCCAAAATTCAAAACCAAATGTAGACATTTTTTCATAAACTTTTTCAGAATAAATCAGTTTAGTGTTTGTCAACATGTTTTTCACTCCTGTCTTATTTAACATTTTAAAATAGAATGTTTCGGGATCTGTGACATTAAACCCCGAGAAGTATGGGAATTTCTCATAAAATGTTTTTGAGCTGCCTTTTGGCGAGGTTGGACAATGCTCCCGTTGATTATAACTGAAAGGATTTCTAGGATTTGCAGATTTATGTAGATAATGATGCCCAAAGTGGTTAAAACAGTACATTTCCTCATAATTCGACAAACCCTGTAAATAATCATGTTTTCGAAGTCCCAACCATCAGAGAAACTACTAGGTGATACAAAGTCACTTAAAGAAATCTTAAATTGGTGTGGATATTTCAAGAGCTCAACCGGGCCATATATTTCATAGTCAGTTTTGTCCCATGCTATACCACCAGGTATAGGTATAGCTGTGATGTTCACTGATAATAGTTTTCTTTTTTCGATGTGTGATGATCTGTCTGGTTTCAGGACCAAGTTGATGTTCTGGCTTGCTGTGTCCATTGTACTATATTTTCCATCAATAAATCTACCCACACTTAAAACCAAGATGAGCAATAGAAGGAGGAAAGTACGCCTAACACAATCCATAATTTAATCCATTGTGGGTTTAGATATGTTTCTCTGAGTTGATGAAAGAGTTCTGTGAGTTTTTCTTTGAATGTTTTTGTTGCTGGATTGTCTCCATGTTCACTTGGATCATCGGAAAAGTCATCAAAGTTGATAAAGTAGCCAGATGCAGTTCTATCAATTGGTGGGATCGCTTCCGGATTTCCATTGATCTTTGCATTTTCTTTTGTTACATTTGTATAGTCCGAGGCTACATCATTGTAGACTGGTGTTTCTTGTTGAACTGTTGCAAATTGGATTTCAAGAGGCACTAGTTCCATGGCTTTGTTGCATAGTCCTTTTTTAATCACTGCAGGTTTGTCAAATGTGATTAATCTCTCAGTTTGAACCTCTTGGATTGTAGCAAGATTTAGTCTTCTGCTATTTCTTGGGAGTCCACTGGGCCTACTACTTATTATTGGCCACATGATTGTGGTTTCACCAGGCCGATTGATACAACTCGATTCTCCTTTTTTCCAGCAAGGGCGGTAGTACAACTGATCTTGTTCAACTGACAGCTAAGACAGGTACTGCTTTTTTGTAAGAAGGCCCAAATTCCTTCTTCACCGCAATCTTTTCTCTGACCAGATCCCCAATCTTTGGAATCCAGATAGGTCTTGCTGGGACAGGCGGTTTTTCTTCAGTGGTAGTTGGCTTTGGTTTTTCGTTACTCAGACTTTTTCTTGTTTCATTTAAGTCCTGTAAAACAGCCAAACGATCTTTGTTATCAAAGGCTTTTTGTTGCACCACTGAAGTCTGACAATCCAAGCCCTGAATGATCATTCTGGTACCAAATAAAAGTTCATACGGACTGATACCTCCTAGAGAATTTCTTGGCATATTATTAAGACTATGTTGGACACTTATTAGATGTTTGACCCACCTAATACCCTCGCTGTTATAGATTGCTTTATGTCCCGGTTTTTTCTCTCCACTACCGCATTTCCCTCTGGATGGAATGGACTAGAATACCGCAATGCAATGCCCATGCTGGCCATGGCCTCCTTGTAAGCCCGAGAGCTAAACGCAGGACCCTGGTCAGAATGTAGCATGCCAATTGCGTATGTGCCAATAAAGACTCGCAAATCTTTTATAACAGTTCTGGCGTCAGCTGAGCTCTGGGGCCACATCCAAATGAATCTCGTCTTAATTTTTTTGGGACCGCATATGTCCAGTTGGACGTCTGCGCATAGATAGCCTGATGCTGTCTAATAGTGGTGTCTGGGCTGGTGTCTGGTCCGGTTCACAACTGCGATCTCTGTTGTAGTTCTCACAATTCATTGCAAATTTATAAATTTCTACGCTCATCCCCGGCCACCAGTATTGTGATTGTAATTCTATTAGAGATTCTATTAGAGATTTCATGATCTCTTGGTGCCTCAGACCCAATCCCATGTGTGCTTCTTGTATCAAGAAGATTCTCCGGTTCGTGTTTGGAATTACTCTATCCCCCACTCCAGGGATTTGAGCAAACGGAACGGAGTTCACATCAATTATGTATTATGTATGTATTGCCGAGTGGATAGTTTAGAGGTAATGCCGCATAATTGCCTTCCAATGAGGTTTTTACAGCAAGCAGCGTTTCGCCATCTATTTGTTTTTTTGTACGCTTTTTTGTAGCTACGGAAGCCGAGTGTTCAGCTGCCGCTGTGGCTTTGTCAGCCAATAAATTCCCTGCAACGTGAACGCCATCACGTTAAAGACTCTGCGTATTTACCACGTGAGTCTTTTGTAGTTCTTTCTGCAAAAGAACTACTTGGTCCCTAAGTTTTTTATGCTTTATTGTGGTACCTGTCTCATCTTTGTAACCATTTTTTATCCAGATCTGCGTGGAATTATTGTAAGATCGGACGCAGTAATGCGAATCGCACACTATTAGTGCGATCGGCATTTTCGAGCGCAATCTTTAGAGATCTTATTTCAGCTCGCTGAGCTGTACAATTTCTGAGTGATTCAGTTTTAGTGGCCATCGGTCTGAATTTACCTAGGCGCCAGCGACCTTTAACAATCGCACATGCTGCATTGTAAATCTGTTTTTCCACAAAGTATTGTTGTGCAAATCTGTCCGTGTATATTACACAGGTGTACTGTTTGAGAATTTCTACTGACAATGGGCTTTCATATTCGTATTCCAGATTTTCTAGTTTTTTCATTTTGGATCAAAAGCGTGTTTCACGTCTTCAGTAGCAAGATAATTTTCCCATTGTATCCATTTTGGATCTAGATCTATAGCATTTGGAATGCCTGGTCTTGTTACTGCCTCAAGGGCTGATACTGCTGTCAAAACAGATATCCTCTTCCCTTGGGCTAGGGCTCTTTCTTTTGCTACAGCAGTTTGAACCGCATTTAGAATTTTTTCTGTAGAACTGAATTTCATTTCAGCTTGTGTGTACAAATGTGATTTGTAAGCTATTGGTACCGTTTCTCCCTTATTAGAGGTCAGGTATGTGAATCCGCATCTTCCTGGCATGACTCGGATTACAAGATTGCGTTCATTTTCGCGTGTTTGCAGTTTTGTTTTAGTTAACATATCTGTCTGTAATGATCTTAACATTTCTGTGTGTTTTTGAGTCCAATTAATTGGTTTAAAATCAGGTTTTATTAGTTCGTAGAGAGGTTTAACCCTCTCAGCATAATTTAGGATGTATGTTCTTCTGAAATTCCGGAAACCTTTTATTGATTGTAAGTTTTTCAGCGTTTTTTGGAGCTTGGAGTACTGCACACTTCTCTAAGAAGTTGTCTGCCAGGCTTTTGCCGTCACTTGATAATTCATATCCTAAAAACAGGATAGTTAGATGGGCAATTCGTGATTTTTTTAAGTTAAATTTGTACCCTTCAGCTGCGAACCCAAGTATTATGTTGTTCACTCTCTTCAAGTGAGTCTCCAGGTCATCGTCTGTAAGATAGATGTCATCGACATAGGATAATGCCTCATCATCATACGTTTGTAGTAACTCTGTTACCCTGGCTGAAAATAATCCTGGGCTGTTCTTGAATCCCTGTGGGAGATGACAAAATTGTTTCTGGGTCCCCATGCTGGAGAAAGCGGTCAAATATCTGCTTTCAGGTGCTATGTTTTGACAGAAGAAACCATTTGAAATATCTAATGTCGTTTTATATTTTTTGCGCACGATGTTATTCATTAGTGCTGCACTGTGTGATTTTGCACTGCAAAAGTTTTACAGCAGGAGTTTAGATGACTGTAGTCCAAAACTAGACGATATGAATCGTCTGGCTTGGAGACAGGAAACAAAGGATTATTCATTTGTGAGGTGCATGTTTCAATAACCCCCTGATATTCAAGTTGATCTAAAATTTCTTTTACTTGTTTTTTAGCTTCTTGCTTAATAGGATACTGCCTCTGTACAGTAGGTTGATTTTTTAACTGGATTTTATGGTGAGGAGAATCCTCATCCCATCCTACATGATTTTTATATAATGCAGGGGCTTGGGCCACTGCCCATTTTCTAGCAAGTGTGTATTTTTTATGAATTGGAATGTGATTTGAGAAGGCAGGCATAATCATTTCTTCGCCATGTGGGCACTCCCTGACAAACTCTGGTGGCCAGCCTTTTTCTGCTAGAAGGATATCATAGCCTTTAGATAGATTCTCCCAAAAGAGATATTTTATTTTCCTAGTTTTATCTCCCTCTATACGTAATGTTATTTCATATAGTTTATGGGGCACGCTCACTCGGGTGTCTGCAGTTTCCACTTGAATGTATTCTTTCGTGTTCACTGTCTCCAGAAGATTCATCAGGATCTTGCGAGCAATGCTCACTTCTGCTGCGCTGTCTAGCATTGTCTGGGCCCACTCTCCGTTTTTCAGTTGTGTCCTCAGGATTCTCTGCATGTTTTATTTTAATACTGGCTACCTCCTTTCGGGGAAATTGTAATTTATTACTTTGATGAGCAGGTTCCTTGTCTTTGGACTTGACGAGCTCTTCTTTATGTTCTGACCGTCCTCTTCTTTCCGATTTCTTTGATGAAGTCTGAAAAGATTGAGAGGGATGTGTATCAATACCTTGATATCTGTCAGGTTTTCTCAAATTGTCCCTATTTCTAAGGTTGTATCTTTTTTCAGAGGGCTCCCTTTGGGGACACTTGCCACCCCCTTCTGGAGATCTATTTCTCCATTGGGGAGACCTTCCTCTGGACTGAAATTGTTTTTCTCTGGGAGTGGTTTGTTTGTTACCCTCCCACTTCTTCTTTTGAGAATTGAGATTATTTTTAATAAAAGTTTTTCAGGATTTTCAATTAGTTGGGGTTTTAGTCGGTATGTTGTACCGTCTAATGTTAATTGAACTAAATCCCTATATGCTCTGGTTAATTCTTTTATTTTAAGTAAGAGTTCTTCATTTGACATTTTATCAATGTCGGGATTTGGTGTGTAGCTGGCTAGAACCGGCCATGTGGCTCCTGGTCTACCTAGTGGACCGAGCCTGGTAATGTGATTTTGATGTTTTAGGGCGCCATTAAACAAGAGCAGGTGCTCTTGGTATGTTAGTGGAATTTAAACTTCCTCGAAAGGAGAGTATTCCTCTGGAGATTCTGCTATTTTTAGTAGTGGAACTCATGTGTTATAGCATTTGCTGCTGGAAAATGTATCCAGGAATAGAATACCTCTGTCTGCTGAAATTCCTGTGCCTCTACCACAAATATGACTGTACCACCTCTTGATGATACTCTATTTTCTATAAGTTTTATAGTTATGTTTTTTTTATATTGACCGGGATGAGTATTGCATCCGGGTCGTTATCTCGGACAAGTGTGTCGTCCGCTACAAGTTGAGCTGCTAGTCTAGCTCTCTCCCTCTCATCCTCACTGACTGACATTTTACTGACTGAAGGTTTGCAGAGCAATTTTTGAGGAAACAAAGATTAGGTGCACAATATTTTGGAACACTGTATCCTTCAACGTTGACTATACCGTAAACTAATACATAGGATTCTCATCCTACTAAGTTTCGGCGGATATTAACCTTTCATCCACTCCATATGTCTATTGGAGTTTTTCCGGGAAAAAGGGGTCTGTGTGAAAAAGCACGACTGAGTTACTCTAGTATCTTGCGTTAGATTATCGCCTTACCAAACGTTTGGCGCCATGTAGTGTAGTTCCTATTTTCCCAATAGGCTCTGCGCATTGGAATAACATAAACGATAGTGTAGACGTAGGACTGAGGTCGACTAGGTCTCTATTGAATATGTTAGACTTAATTTAGGTTTGCAAGCCAGCTCAGAGGTCACTAGAAACTTTCTTGAATGAACAGGGAGGAGTGAACTTCCCTGATTAGACAAGAAGGGATTCAGTTTCTGATAACCGCATAAACATGACAACTTTGCTCCCCCAGAATTAGGAGTATAACTCCAGAGTCGTGTGAAAACAATAGATAGCTATTTTACTCAGTAAATTGTGCATACTTAGTTTTACCAGAGTGCAGAGAAATAGAGAGACGGGCGTTTTCGATAAAAGGTGTTATTTATTGAGCAGTCTTCTTTCTCATGCAAGAGAAATGAATTGCTATAATTGCAATACTTGTCATAAAGTAAAGTGCGTACAGTAAAAGGAGTATTATGAAATAATACTGTAAAAGCATTGATATGGTTTCTGAGCCATATGACACTTAAAAGGTATAAAAATATATACAGTTTCATACAATGATAAAAGTTTGACTAAACGTACTCAGCTGGTGCTTCTAAATGACGCCTACCCCAGCGTACCTAACCTAAGCCTAGTACGTGGGAAGGAGTAAATGAGCTGCAGTTTAAGTTAAGTTAGTTTTTGCCAAGAATCTGACTCAAGAATTCTCTAAGGATCTAATCAGCTCCATACCTTGGTTTTAGAATGAAGGAGGTTTTGTATCTCGCTCTCAGGACTCGACCTCCCAGTGACCCGCAAGGGTGACTGGAAACACTGGAGCTGGATTTTCTCGGCAGGAGAAAAAAGACAGCGTCTTTCTCAGTGCGTCAAATGGGAGGGACGGCTTCCTTTGGCACTCGCATCTGCTGGGCTTCGGATGAGTAGATAGCTGCTCTGCTCCACACCACCGTGTGTTGCTTAAGGCAAACGCTGGTATATTTATACCTGGAAGGTGCCGTGTTTGACGTAAGGTTGGACATAAGACGTCAATAAAAGATGTCACTAAGAACTGGCCGTTCTTTCAGTGCCCTCAGAAGTTCTAGGACAAATCAAAACAAATGCATGGGGAATTCCCAGGTTGCTGGAGGTTTGATTTGTTGAAAGAACTTGTTGTACTTTCTAGGAGTCTAAGGAAGTAGCCTTGCCGTATTTGGTTTGCATTGGCTATTACTAAATATGGATTTGATTTGTATGCCTTTATAAGGGTATGATTTGTTATAACCACATAAGGGCATAAATCGGGTTTATTTAATTAGGGTCCTAGATACGATCACAACAACATCACATCACAGGCTCTTAAAGCACACCTCACCCAGCTGTCATTCCATATCGCCCTCTGTCACCCCCTGTCACCTCACCTGGCTCTCACTCCCTGATGCCCTCTGTCACCCTCTGCCATCTCACCCGGCCCTCACTCTCTGCTGCCCTCCGTCACCTCTCTCGGCTCTCATTCCCTGCTGCCCTATGTCACCTAACCCCGCGTGTGTGGCAGCCCGGGCAGAGACAGCTTCCCGGGCACACACACACAGCCGCACCTGAGTACTTCACAGGTCTTTAAAAGACCATTTACTTGTTAATGAGGCTTTGGTGTATTTCACCTCTACTTAGCGCCCCTGCATCTCCACTCTGACTATCACTAAGATCGTCCAGCCCCCATAGAGCAGAGTCTCTTGGAGTCTGCGCTGCTGCAACCGGCGGGGTCTGCTGACACTTAAAAAAAAAAAACACAGGTTCGATGTCTGCAATGTCCATGGGCCACCAAGGATGGCTTGCCGGGCCGCTGACGGCCCATGGGCCGTACTATGAGTACGTGTGCTCTATGACGAAGATCCCTCTTCGTACACCACTTACAGCCTTGCCCAACTAAACTTTTAAATTTCAGGACCTTTCTTCAAACTTTCTTCTAAGTCCAACGATAAGAACTGACCGCGCCCACTCCACATCTTGCAGCCAACCCACGCTCTATCGTGGTTGGTCATATACTTTTATTTTGACCCGGTTTCACCCGACTAGATGTCCGCCGATGTCACTTTGATATATTAGGTGCCATTCGTCACCAAAAACTTAAAAAATTGACAACTATGGTTCTACTGATTGGATTTTTGTCATTATTTTTCTAAATTGGTTTGGATTGTTCGTAGGTTGTTTTTCTCACTTTATTACAGTTTGTGCGCTGCATAAATACTTTACACATGGCCTTGAAGATAAGCCTGACTGCTCTTTGCGCAAAGCTACCCAGGGTTAAGCACAGGTTAACTTAGTGACTTTTTATGGTTCATCCTACCAGAGATTGTGACTGTTGCTTGACCAGGGCTCACAAATCAGTTAACCAACAACCCAATTCCTCACATGGAGAGTCTCCTAAATGCACCTTTTCATGTTGCCATGTACTGATGCATGGGAAACATTACCGGTTGCTTATAACACCTCAGAGGACGTTTACCAGTTTACATAAGTACCCTGTTGTATTGCCTCATCAGCTATGGTGTTCCAAAGGAAAATTATAACGGTGGTTACAGGGATGGACAAAGCTGTGTTTTTGAGGGTAACATTTTGGTTTCTGGGGGAAATTACTGAGGAACACAACGTTGTGCTGCAGGAAGTTTCATTTGAATTGCTAAGTTATGGGGTGGCCTTAAGAAAGGACACATTTTGCTCCTTGGTAGAAGTAAAATATTTAGATATACGATTTCAACTGTTTGGGAGAGACCAAATCAAGACCCTGTGAGTGCAAGTAAAAGTGAAGGTCTCTTGCAAAATAAAGATCAGTTTAGTTGAATATTACGCATTAGTTGTGATGAGTTTTACACAGATGAGATAATAGGAGTTATAAGAGCATGTTGCAAAGGAAGGGCAACATTTTCGACATTGTTACAGAGAATCATAGCCTCCCTTCCCCTTTTTATGCTCCACATACAATATCCCCAACAAGAAAAAGCCCTGAAGAAGACGTTCATTAAAGCGCCATGCCCACCCAGATGGCTGAAATGCCATTTTATTTTCCCTATCCCATTGTATGTCGTCTCCACCCCCCCTACTCCTCCCCCGCACCACCGCTCTTACCTGGTAGCATTTAATATACAGGCCCTGAGTGTATTGTATACTGTTCTACAAGGGACTATACGTAAATTAAGTATGCCGATCAGGTGTAAGCCAATCAAACCATGTTCAGTGAGAGAGCACAAGCACTTCAGCACTGGTTGGCTGTGGTAATGTTCACAGAGTCCTGAGACCAACAAAAACGGATTTCAGCTCGTAAGTGAGGTACATAGGCGAAATGATTGGGGGAAAACACTATAAGGTTGTCAGGCCTAACATAAATCAAAATGAAACCAATTAAAATAGCTGATGCTGCTGGAAAAATAAAATGCTGAAGTCAAAATCCATTCTTGAATCAGAACAAATCCTCCATTTGCAAATCCATCAATTCTGCTTCTTACTATCCATCATATTGCCTCCATTAAGCTTTGAAAGATGGGCGAGGCAAACAGCATCCTCTAAACACAGTTTCATGCTTTGGCACATTCACACATTCTGCTCTGGATCAGAAAACTGCATGTGGCGTCTTTAATGCAGCTGAACCGGAGCCAGCAGAGCATAATGTTTAACGGGAGCTTTGCTGGGACACCGTCAGAGACCAGTCAGGTTGCTGAACACCTATCATGGTTTTGGAGGCCAGGGCATTTGTTGCTACTTTTGTCCAAATACTTTTGTGTAGCTTCCACTCTAACCACACTCTCAAAGAACACGATAAAATGCGACCACATGACAACGTCACACACCAGTCAAAGGAAACCGTGTTTGACGCTACAACAAAATCCATGTACGAGGTGTGAAACGGATTCCGCGGTAAAGAAGTACATTTGGAAACAAACATTTTCAATGGGTGGTGTGAGGGGTTTTTGAAACATGTTGTCACGGAAACATAACAGTCTAGACAGAATCTGTCCTATGCAGCCACCACATATGTCGGGCCTTTGTCTGGGTTCAAGGTATTTCATGGGAGGCAGCTGCAGCTTCCGCCCCCTACAGTCAGTGCCATCAATATCTACTAACCATTACACTTCAACAAGTGTGACAATGTTGACACTTTCAGTGCACACAATAAAAGTAGTCACCAAGGCTGTGACTTTGCATGTCTGCCGATGTGCGACTTTCTAGAATCTACAAACCTTTCCACAAGTACACCTGGAAAACTACTACTGTAGCAGATTTGTAGGCGCCCCCTGGACAACATTTGTGAATTCCATTGTTCGTCTGCGCTTAAGCATCAGCATCTGAAATTGTACATGTTGTACAATTACACACTGTAAAATGTCATCAGCTTTGAGGAATGTTACGTTGTTTAAAAAGTATATTTTTTGCTAAAGGGAATTTTTTCCCCATACACACCAACCAAGTTTAAAGTTGTTCTCTTGTTCTCCCCTCTGTAATAGGGATTCTTTCCTGCCCCTAATAGGGGGTAAATAACTCACCATCTCGAGGATGTGAGAAAGTCAGAGAGAAGTTCAGAATGCCAAAAAAGCAGATGAATTTATGGATGTTTCAAGTTTTCCAGAGAATCTCAGCTACAGACAACCTACTAGTCGATGTAACCGTCCACCGAGTTGGATTTTTTCCTGCACAATTTTATTCCATTCTGTTATGTGACTCCGGGGTAAGATTATCCATGAGTGCAAGGCTACTTGTTGGGAACAGATTTCACTAAGGGTTCTGTGATTTGCGCCCTTTCTGCACTTGGGTTTAATGCCCCGGGTCAGTGGCCCATTTAGACCCAGGTCATCACTGGGAAAGAGAGACAGCCGTAGTTACAGTTTTCTCAGTTGGTTGCTCTGTTGCACATTCCACTCAGGCATGTCTTGCAAGTAACTAACCTTTTTCCGGCCCTCCAGCAACCAGGGACCCAAGCCTCATGCCTGGCTGATTCTTTCCAGCCCAACCAGCTTTTCAGTTGCAATTTCCTGATGTGACTGACTCTACCCCTGGCCTGTCACAGACCCAAACCTATCAAGTGCCTGATTCTGTCCGGCCTGCTTTGCAGGTCTTTCAGGGTACCAGGTCTGACATGTGACTGATGCAGTTCAGCCCTCCAAGGCTTTCCGAGGTACGTGTTTTTAGTCTTTTTAGGACAGTTCACTCCACTGACGTTGGTGTGTCCAAAAATGATACATAGAGAGGTTTCAGGTCATCATAAAACCCAAACTTAAAAAAAAAAAATCTTGGCATAGGGTGTTTCAAATCACAAATGGACTTTATTTTGAAAGGCATTTTTTCCAACCCTGCAAACAATAGTGTTGCAATAAAGTCTTCAACGGGTGCCAAAGGTTCCGCATTACACCCAAAGTGACTGTGTTTTGACTTTAATAAATATTGATCTCTGATAAAAACCATATCAATTAGCTCTGTTTGAGCAGCCACTGTTAGAAGTCTAACTCTCCCATGGATCCTCTGCAAGCTATAGCTCACACATCATGTGTAAAGCACTTGCTCACCTTTAGGCTTCATGGCACTGGATATCAGGTGATCAATGGGACTCATTTTATCAGCTGAGGGACAATGAGAAGCTGAGGGCACCAGGCAGGGAATGAACTCTCTTACCGCGCATTTCGCCCTCACCGGTCTCCTAGTGTATCACCCTCCGGGTCCTGCCGCAGATTTTAAGTCCGCTATCATCGAGGCTGCTAGTTCTCTAGCCTTGACTTTGGCTAATTTTATCCTCCTCGGAGATATCAATCTTCATTTCGATCTCCCAGCTGACTCTGAAATTGGTAGCCTACTTGCGGACTTCGCTGCCTTCCAGTTAAGACAACTGGTGGTGGGGGCGACCCACTCGGCCGGTCACCTGTTGGATCCGGTCTTTTCTAACATCCCGGGGCTTACAGCTAGGGCACCCAGATCAGTGTGTTGGTCAGTTCACTGTTTAGTGTCTCTCTCCCTTCAGCTCCCTACATTACTTCCTAGAGTCAATCTTAAATCTACGCTTAGACGTTGCTGGCATAAGCTTAGGCTGGAAGAGCTCCTCGCCGCTTTAGAGGCTTGTCCTCCAACACTACGCATGGATCCTGATCAGGCCTATAAATCATTCTGTGAATGGCTCACATGTGCTTTGGATTCTCTCATCCCGGTGAAGCAGTCTGAGGGTCGCTGCACTAGATCTAATCCCTGGTATAACGATTCCCTGGCTACCGTGCGTAGCGCCTGTAAAAAACTTGAGCGGGTCTGGAGAAAGAACTACGACCCAGAGGCAAAAAAAAGGTACGAGGACGGGATTAAGACCTATAATAAAGTAATTCGCTTGGCACGGGCTGCTTACCTTACGGATGAAATCAAGACTAGTAAAAAACCCATTAAATGTATTTTTAAAATTTTGAGTGATTTTAAAAATAGGATAAATCCACCTGTCCATACATTTACGTCTGGAGAGCAGTGTGAAGCTCTGGCCAAATTCTTTATCCTGAAAGTGGAAAATATCTACAAATCCTTTTCCAGCTGTCCTATGGACCAGGTAACCGCCCCAGTTCCTTTACCTATTAACACCTTATCGGCCATTCCTACCATCACTGAGGATGAGCTTTGTGTTCTAAGTAGTAGGGTCAAATCAGGATCTCCTTTAGATCCTATGCGGCCAGATCTCGTTAGGGACTGCTTCCCGGTCCTTCTCGATCCTCTTTGCAAAGTGATCAACTCCTCCTTTACTTCGGCGGTGGTACCACAGGCTTGGAAACAAGCCAGGGTGGTCCCCCTGCTGAAAAAACCCTCCCTTGACCCCACTAAACCTGAAAACTTCAGGCCGATATCTCTCCTGGCCTGGGCCGCCAAAGTGGCAGAGGCCCACGTTAACAACACTCTTGAATGCTTTCTGAATAGCAATAGCATTTTGGATTCCTCCCAGACGGGCTTCCGCCCGGGACATAGTACTGAGACCGCACTCCTGGCGGTGTGCGAACATCTGCGGTCCATTCTGGATGAGGGTCAAACAGCGGCGCTGATCCTGCTCGACCTCAGCACCGCGTGTGATACCGTCTCCCATCAGTTCCTTCTGCGCCGCCTGGAGGAGGCGGGGGTAGGGGGCCTGGCCTTGGACTGGTTTCGTTCCTTTCTCGCAGACAGGGCGTTTCAGGTCACATCGCCCCTCTTTCTTTCTCAGGTCCATCTGAGCAAGCAGGGGGTTCCTCAGGGCTCGGCCTTGAGCCCCTGCTTGTTCAACATCTATGTCCAGCCTTTGGCGAGAATAGCGCGTGAAGTCGGCCTGAACTTGGTGTCATATGCCGACGACACCCAACTGGTGGTAGCCCTCTCGGATGGCGGGGTCTGTGGCCCTGTGCAGTTCCGGACTGGGCTTGAGGCGATTTCTGAGTGGATGACCAATAACTGCTTACAACTTAATGCCAGTAAATCTGAAGTGTTGTTGGTGGGTAGAAACAAGGACCTTTGGAGCACGCAGTGGTGGCTGTCATCAATGGGTTATGCTCCAACCCCGAAGCCAGTGGTAAAGAATCTGGGGATTTGGCTTGACTCCACCTTGGGGTTTCAGGATCATCCTAAAAAGGTGGCTGGCACCTGTTTTGGTCTCCTACGTGGCCTTAGGCCCATCCTGTTTTTTTTTTATTCTGCCACGCGCCAGTTTATAGTTTAGGCCACCATCTTGTCACGCATAGACTATGCAAACTCCCTTCTGTTAGGGGCTGATAATGCGGATGTGCATCGCTTGCAGAGAGTCCAGAACGCTGCGGCATGGGTCCTGCTTAGGCTCCCTAGATTTTGCTCTACTTCGGGTGCCATCAGGCGACTCCACTGGCTGCCAGTGCAGAAAAGGATCGAATTTAAAGCACTTTGCCTAGCGTTTACATTTTTCGAATATTCCGCCCCTGAGATTCTATCGAAATTGTTGACCCCTTACATTCCCAACCGCCAGCTTCGTTCGGCAGAGCAGCTGTTGGCTGTGGTCCCCCGTGTGAAACGTGCTAGAGCCGGGGGGAGGTCCGTCTGCTTTCTGGCCGCGAGGCTCTGGAACTCCCTTCCTGCCCAGATCCGCCATTTGGATGATTTGTTCCCCTTCCGTAAAGCCATTAAAACTTTTTTATTCCCTTGTTAATAGTGTCGCTGCCTCTGCTCTTTGCCTCTAGCGCCGGGACGCCTCTCTGCTGGGGCAGCTGCGCGCTTTATAAAATTACCTAATAATAATAATAATAATAAATAACTATGAACCTGTGACCAGAGGGTCAAACACTGATCCCTCGATGGGATGCATTAGTTCGCTGAGCCCTCGAACCCAACACTACCCCTTCTGGTTGGAAAAGTCAGATAGACTCACTGTCAAGCCCCATTGACTCTGCTGCTCTAAAGCTATTTACAAGCCGACATTCAACATACGTTCCCATCCAAACTATTCAAATGTGCGATCAGAAAATTAATTTATGAATACCTCCTGGGGAAACCTCTGGTTTATTATCGATATGGAACAGATACAGAGGGGTCTTGGCTCTACGCCCAGGATGGCCTGAGAACTAATGTTGTGCAGACAGACGATATTGGAGCTCTGGTTACATCAGACGTGACTACGGTTTCAACACCACCAATGACATTCTACAGTGCAGCCGGATGTAGCTGGAGTCGGTTTCACTTAACTTCGATGGATTCCATCCATTAATTCTGAGTAACACTGCCCTCATATGCATCCACTGTGGTGGCATTATTGCCATTTTTCCACTCTGCATCTTGTCACCTTTAGGTGCACATTTGACTTTAAATTCATGGACCATGTCGGCGATACACAAGTTATTATGAAACTTAACCCCTCAAAAAGCTATGAGAACTGTGATGAATTTGTCAATTTCATAAAAGCCTTGACTGCAGGAAGAACGAGATCTTTCTTCTGTTTAAACCTACTGATCCGTAGATCCTTATGGCTGTAAACCTACGATTGTAGTACCTCTTTTATGCCAGCAGTGATGGTTAAGAGCCTGGGAGTGATATCGCTGTGGTGCCCTTCCAGAAGCCCCCAGTGCCCAGGTAGCAGGTGATCCTGAAAGGCCAACATGGCTGGAGGTTGGGATTGTAGGGGAAGTGAAACTCTTGCTATTACAGAAAAGTATTAATCCAGGAAAGATCTAATCTGTCACCAGTAGAGATGCCGGATGGATGGTGGTGAGGGACCTCACTGGTCAGGGCTTCTTCTTTTGAATGGAATTTTAGACCATAAGATGAAAGTGATGCAAAAGACAAAATATTAGTGGATCCCTAGCACAGGCACAAGCGGCAGCCGGCTGTGGACCGACAGGCTTTCTATGTGTTGTTCTCTTCTTATAAAGTCATCTTATCATGTAATGCCTCTCTCAAATAACTCCTCCTCGGATGGCTGCCTCATAGATTATCCAATGACAGTTTCAATTGACTTTAAATGTCCATGAAAATCCATTCAAAGTGAGGCATGGAGATTCCACGTGATCATATACTGAATTGCAATGTATGTACTGCTTACCAGGCTCTGAAGTGCATTTGTGGACGAGTGGCATGCTCTTCTGTGAGTGTGCTTTGACTGAAGAGTGTGGGCTTCTGGTGTGGCCTTTATGGGAAGATTTTCAATGCTATTGATGTATGTGAATTAAGGGGAAAACGATAACCGAGAAACCACATCGAACATAACCAAATTGTGGAAAACCAATTTTACGGAAATACAATTTAAGGAAAGGCAAATAAATCAAAAAGTAAAGGAACTATAATTTTAAGGAAAAATACAGAATTACATTAACCTTGGGAGGAGTTTAGGATGAGTGAGAGTTTTTTGGGTGGAGGGATGGGTAATGTTTTGGAGTGATGAGTTTTTAGGAGTCGAGAATGTGTAGAGTTCAGGGAAGAAAATAGTTTTAGGGTTCAGGGATGGCAGGAGTTAAGAGGTGGTGAAGGAAATTTTAGGGATCAGGAATAAAGTTTAGAGGTGGTGAAGGGTTTTTAGTTTTCATGGATGAGTGGAGTTTTGAGGGTTCAGGGATGGGTGGAGTCTAGGGTTGTTGAGCGGTTTAGGGTTCATGGTTGGGCGGAATTTACGGCTGGTGAGGATTTTTAATATTCAATAATGTGTAGAGGTAGAGCTTAGGGGTTGTGAGGGATTTGTATAGGTCATGGATGGTTGAGGTTTAAAGGCGATGTTTTTTTTTTTTGGTTCAGGGATGGGTAGAGTTTGGGTGTGGTGAGGAGTTTTAAGGTGTCAGGGATGGATGTATGTATTGTATTGGCATTTATATAGCGCACTACTTACCCGTAGGGTCCCAAGGCGCTTCGACCGCTGCGAAACCCTTCCTGGCTTCCCTGAGAGATGGTCCCTTAATGGGTATCTCCAGGGTGAGACCAGGCATCCCCGGCGGTCTGGTGGGGCCGTTAGTGAAGATGAGGCAAGCTAATGCCCAGAGTTGCCGAGTGTGATCGCTGATCAGAGTGGGCACCGAGGCGAGAGAATTATCGAGTCCGCTGACCCTGGTCCATCAACCTGCCGCGCCGGGAATCGAACCCTGGTCCCGGGCCGTCCTCTGCTCTCGGGTCTGCCGCCTCTAACCAGTGAGCCACACTACTTGTAGAAAGGGTTTTTTAGAGTTTAGAAATGGGTGAAGTTTATAGGTAGTGAGAGGTTTTATGGCTCACGAATGGGTGGATTGTGGGGACAGAAAGGGCTTTTAGGGGATTAGGTATGTTTGTAGTTTAGGGATCAGGGATGGGTGTAATTTATGTGTAGTGAGGGTTTTTTAAGTTTCTGGGATGGGTGGAGGTAAGAAGTAGAAAGGGATTTTACGGTTCAGGGATAGTTGTAGTTTAGGCATGATGAGGGATTTTAGAGGCAGGGATTGGTGGTGTTTAGGAGTTGTGAGGGGTTAGGGATTGATAGTGTATAAGAGTGATGAGAGGTCAGTGAATTAAAAGCATCCCAAGTAATTGTTTAAAAAAGTAAAATACATAAATCTGATATAATGTCCCCTGAAGTAAAGCACTCAAAGAACTATTTTTGAAAGTAAGATATGCAACCGTTGTATTTACACCTTAAAAAATATAAAGCCTCCAAAAGCCACTCTCTAACAAAAATACATTCTATGAATTAGTTTCCATGAAATGGTCAATGCCATTCATTCAGAAAATTTCCATTAAACACTTTAGGTGAACTGATTTCTTCGTAATTATATTCTATAAAATCGTTTTCTCTATGAAATCACATACAACCCAATGCCATACATGATGGCCTCAGTCCGTTATCATGTTTTTACACCTTGACGTATATTCAAGCAAAACAAGTGAGAGACAGGATGTTTAGGCGTGAAGGAGCCAGAGAAAAAAAGTCATGCATGCTAACAACCATCAACAACAGGACTTTTGGAAAGTTATTTAGATTTATGAAGCCTGCTGGGCAGGCCCGGACTGGCCGTTGAGGGCACCGGGCAATTCCCCGGTGGGCCGCATGGTTGAGGGCCGGTTTTGGGCCCCTGGGGCCGTTTTTGTTACAGGGCCGTTATGCTGCAAAAACGGCCCTGTAACAAAAACGGCCGAAAATCGGCCCTGTCATAGAGCGCGGTCGCACCTCTCCCCCCTCCCCTCTCCTCCCGGAGGGGGCGAGGGGGGCCGGCCGAGCACTTTGCCAGGGCCGGATCATCAACCACTTGTACCTTTGTTTCCGGAGCCTGCGATCCTGAGCTTCTTGCTCCATTCTCCTGTCTCGTGCTTTGCAGAGCAGGTCACCTCTGTCCCATTGGCACAGCCGGTGGTGTTCAGTAGAGCTCTGCGCGTTGTGTTGTAGGTTCCATCGGGGTTCTTTATTGGGGTTGTGTTGTCGTCCAGATCCTGGGATCCTCCACACGATGAAGCCAGTGTGACATCTATAGAGTCTGGATAGAATCCACTCACTGCACAGAGCACCACTGTGAGGCGGGACTCATCAGCAGAGGACAGTGATAGCCAGACTCCTGGGGGCGCTGCAGAGAAGAGCATCCAGTGAAACCACTGTAATATACTAATTACAGGGAGTGTACTCCACACACTGAAGTCAATCTTGATGTATTACATTTTGTTGGTATAATAGCCAAAGTTAATAATGCACATTTTATAAGTTTTAGAAGGATAACATACTTTACCAGGCCAGGTGAGAGTTGAATGTGTGGAGGACAACTAAGTCAGGCATAGGTCTTGACAGCATGTGCTAAACCCATGAGCATTCTTATTGGCTGTCAACAGCCAATTTAGCCTAATTTCTACTTTAGAATGTGTCAGATACTTATTTGATTCAATCAATATTATTTATAAAATGCTCAAAGACCAAAGACTGAAACTGGGTACTAGCACTCTTTTTTTAATTGTTGTGTTTATGCTGCAAAGACTAAAATATATTCCTAAAATGAAAGTGTTTAATATTCTCGAACCGTTTTCAGCCCCTACTAATGTGCCAGAAGGCTGTGAATAATTATTGTATATTTGCTGAATCTTCGTTTTTTTACATTATGAAAACTTACTGTATGTTACAATTTGTCACTCTTTGATATGCAGGTTCTAAGTACACCTGGGACACCGAGCACTTTCTTTGTCTGCATCACAATACAGTTGCAATACTTTCACAAACAATATTTCGATTCTAATTTGTGTTCTGTATAATTGTGGTTCTCTTTCGGCATCCTTTGACCCATGATTATTGCCTTTATGCATAGCTATTATTAAGTTTCCCATACATTGTCCACAGGAACCATTGTCCTACGATATATATTAGATACCCTGGTTTCTTGTGAGTAGAGTGGCCCTTGTTTCCCTGTACACAACCTTTAGAAGGTTGCTATTTTTTGTCCTAACCATGTGTGCCTTCTGCCAGTATCCTGGGCCACGTGGCTGTACTAGCTGTGGACAGGATGGCTGGAGTTAGAGCTTTGCCCTGCCCCACTTACATTTCAACTGATGTGCCACCATCACATACTAAGGACCCTGACACCAACCTATTATCACCACAGACACTTTGGAGCTTTGACAGGAAATAGGAAGAACTTTCTGGAACCAGATGTGGGGCTAGGACAGGGGGTACCCCCACAAACAGGCTGATAACAGATATAAGTAAGTATTGGACTTCTTGAAGACTAAAACCACCGAAGATCAAATTAGGTAAAAACTAACCCATCGCTTGTATCTAAATAATATTAAACAATCTAAAATGACCTACCTAAGAGCCAGGATTAATAATGCCTCCAACTCCAGTAAAGGGCTATATAAAATTCTGAAGGAGTTTACTACTCCTCAGGTCACCCAGCGCACTCTTCCCCCCACACAAGAATGGGTCAATAGAGTATCCTCTTCATTCCATGAAAAGGTCAAAGCTATCTATAGATCCTTTCCTCAATACAATGTAAGCAACGTCGACTTGCACTCAGTGGCCAACAGCCAATTGCAAGTGCCTTTGCTGGGTGCTTTTGTAACTGTAACCTGCGAACAGGTATTAGAAGCCATTACCAAGATCGAATCTGGCTCCCCTGCAGATCCCATACCTCCTCGTTTGACAACAATGTTAACAGAGATCTTTAACATGTGTTTAGACCAAGCGACGGTGCCCAAAAGATGAAAAACAGCTCAAGTTAGGCCTATTTTGAAAAAGCTAACTTTAGATCCCAGTGAACCAGGCAACTACTGTCCCATCTCGCTACTGCCTTATTTCGGGAAGGTGCTTGAGTCCTGGGTAAACAAACAGTTTTCTATCCATCTGGAAAGTCATGGATTACTTGACTTATCACAATCAGGATTTCGGTGAGCACATAGCACCGAAACAGCAGTAGTAGAGAAAGTGGATAACATCTGGATAGCTCTGGATAAAAGAGAATCAGCTATGCTGGTTCTTTTGGACTTGTCCACCGCTTTCAATACCATCTCCCATGACCTTATAGAACAACAGCTCTGGGAGATGGGGATCCGAGGGAAAGCCTTGGACTGGTTAAAAAACTTTTTAAAAGACCGCTCCACTGCTGTACACATAGATACCATGGTAGCTTGCAGTAGAACAGTAAGCATTGGAGTTCCTCAGGATTTTATCCTGAGCCCGATACATTTTAATCTTTATGTAACTCCTCTGGCCAGGATAATCAGGTCATACGGGTTTGAGGCCATGTCATATGCCAATGACCCAGTTGCTGATCACTTTCAGTCCCGACCCTGCTGACACAATGATCCGGTTTAAAAACTGTCTGACCCATATTAACAACTGGATGGGCAACAACAAACTGCAGCTGAATGGCAGTAAAAACAAGATCATTCTGTTTGGCAGGGCCGAGGAGTATTGGTCTAGAAGCTGGTGGCCTCAGCCACTAGGCCCCTGCCCGTCCCCTAAACAAGTAGTCTGCAACCTAAGAATAATGATTGATAACAAGTTATCCATGAAAAATCATGTCAATCTTGTGCTAGGCACTTGTTATGGGATTCTAAGGAAGTTGCGTACAATTTTTAAATGGCTACCCATTGAAGCCTGGAAGCCACTGATTAAAGGCCTAATTGTGAGCTGCATGGATTATGGGAATGCCTTATTGGCCTCCGTAAATGAAGACCTCTTCTCCAAATTGCAAATTTTGCAAAACACGGCCGGTAGATTGATCTTAAATCTTCCACTGAGAACTGCCTCTGCCCCAAGTCTGCGGTCTCTCCATTGGCTTCCAGTTAGGAAAAGAGGTCACTTTAAAATCTTGTTCCTCACTCATAAAAGAATATATGGTACTGGACCTGGCTATTTAGTGAAAAAACTTAAAAAGTATCAGTTTAACAGAACATTAAGATCTAGTTCAAAATCTCTGCTCACGTCTTTCCGCGTCCATACCACACGTAGTGGAGGCCAATCGTTTTCCCTTCTTGCCCCCATCTTTGGAACAAGTTACCATCCCATCTTCTTTCTATGGCGGACCACCAGCGTTTCCGTAAAGAACCATGGCTGTTTGACCAATAATAATGTTATGTTACTGCAATTTATAAAGCGCAACAGCTGCCCCAGCAAAGGGGCGTCCCGGCGCTGACAGCAGAACAGCCAACACGAGGCGAGAGGCTGGTTACACGGTGGGTAACAGGAACAACACCTCAGATTTACTGGCATTCAGCTGGAGGCAGTTAGCTGTCATCCACTCAGCGACCACTGCCAGGTCGCCCCGAAATTTCAGGGCTCCCTCTCGGTGTCGCTTGAGAGTGCCATCACCAGCTGAGTGTCGTCGGCGTAGGAGACCATAGTCAGTCCCCAATTTCTAGCCACCGTGGCCAGCGGTTGGACATAGAGATTGAATAATAGGCGACTGAGGGAGAAACCCTGTGGAACATCTTGTTAAATGGGGTGTGTGCCTGAGGCTAAGGGGGAAACAGTGATCACAAATGACCTGTCGCTGAGAAATGATGAGAGCCACTTCAAGGCCAGGCCAACAATCCCCGCCTCCTCCAGGCGTTGTATCAGGATGGCATGGGACACTGTGTCAAACATGGCGTTGAGATCCAGGAGGATCAGCACCGACGTTTGCCGAGCGTCTAAAGCAGACCAGAGGTGTTCTGTCACATCCAAGAGGGCAGACTCTGTGCTGTGGCCAGATCGAAAACCATTCTGAGAGGGATGTAAATCAGGATCTGCCCCTAGGTTGCTGGAGCCTCTACAAGCGCCATGAGACCTAGCGGTGATATGTGCGCTATATAAGACTCTCTGACTTGACTTGAGTTGAAGCCTTACAATCTCCTTTTATTGCATATGTCACCTCTAAGGTAGGCCCTGGATAGCCAAAAGGGCAGGGTGCATTGTAATTAAAAGGTTGGACTTATACTATTAAGTTTTGCATGTCATGGTAGTGAAAACCCCCTGAATTTATTTTTCACTACTGTGAGGCCTACCTTTCCCATAGGATAACACTCGGTTGCCTCATTACATTTAATAAGTGCTAACTTTTGATTTGGACTAGGTATCCAGGTCATGTTTGGTATATATGAAATTTGCAATTCTAAATCCTCTTTAATGGTAATCAGATTTTAAGTTACAATTTTGAAAATACCACTTTTAGAAAGTTGACATTTTCGTGCCCTGGTCCTTTTGGTGCCTGCAACCTGTGCTAGTTCACATGACTGAGTGCACCTGAAAGTTAGACTTTGTGAATTTCTCAAAGTTACACAAAATAGGGATTAGGTGTGTCTTCTGCTGGTAGGAAGGGTAGGGGGAAGCTGAGCACAGCTCCACTTAAAACTGAAGTGCTCTGCCTTACACCAAAGAGCTTGTCACCACTGCATTGTTCCTGCAGCCAGCTTGGAGTCAGGGCAGGTGAGTCACGAAATTCCAAGCACTTAAAGAAAAACCTCTAGAAATTTTTCCCGAAATTCAAAGGAGGCACCAGTTATATAAATAGGGCCCTCAGACTCACCCTTCAGTTCTTATCTCGACCTGCGGAATGACTCTCAGAGGAAGGCTTACTGATGTGACCTACTATGCTCTATGCAAGACAGCTTTTCTGTACCTGGAAGGACAGCTTTGGTGCCTGGAGCATGCCTTGAACCCTCAGAGGCCGGCCCTGCAGTTTGAGCACTGCTTCTTCACCTGCACTCAGTGCTTAATTTGTAAAATATGAAGTGCAGGTGCTCAAATGTTTGGCAGAGGCCACACCTACTTTTCTCTGGCTCCGCCCACTTCATCCACTGGCTCCACCCACTTACTATATTAGCCCCACCCACATTTTCAACTGGCTCTGCTAAAAGTCAGAGGTAATATATATCTGGCTGATCCGAATTTCAGCAAGGAAGCCTTCCTCATAGTAAGGTTTTGATAGGAGGGTCTCTTGCCCTGTGAACATTTTGAAAAAGATTAACTCAAAAGTGCATTTAAAGCACAATTTTGGAATAAATTAGCTAAAATCACTAATGCAATGCAAATCGCTTAAACTGAAAGGACACTTTCTCTCAATTCTAGTGTGTCCCTCTCCCTCCCTAGTTGATGTATGATTGACTACACCTTGCAATATAACAGCGTTAGAGACACGCCTGTGGATATCCTCCAGCTTCATCTCCCGCCACCTGGGCTCCCACCTTCTCTCCTGGACCTCTTGACTTTTTGCTCTGTCCTGGCCGACACTTTCCTGCTGTTTTCGGACAGTTTTCTCTGGACTCTAGCCCTTCTCCCATTCCCTCGTCCTTTAACCCTTTTCCCCGTGGATGATCCTCAAATGTTTCCTCCCTTTTCTGCTTCCCCTTCTCTCCATAGCCATATACCCTTGCATACCTCCAACCCTCCCTTTGTGCTGTGACTACTGCATCCACACTTATGGAACTCTGCTCTTTGACTTATTGTAATAACTCTAATCAATGGTATTTGCTTTAGACCTTGCACCATATACCATTCCTGAGTATATCCATGTGTATCCCCTCCCTAAGTAGATAGAGATATCACTAGTATATGCCTAGAGTTTATCTCCTCTTTGTGTGACTTTATCTCTTGTACATTTGCATTTTTTTCTGTTTGTAAAACTTTGTACCTTTTTTATAACGCATGTATTCCTAAGTCCGTATGTTTTCAACTGGTTCTTATGTAAGTCAAAAATTTGCCGCTTGTAACCTTCAGTCCTTATGTTTGAAACTACTGGGTCCTATGTAAAGCGATTTGACACCTTCGGGTAAAGTTCGCGCTATATAAAATTGCACAAATAAATAAATAAATTGTTCCTGCCTTCAGTGTGTACTTGCTTTGTGTGTCTCTCTCACCCAGGACTGCTCTCACACTGCTCACGCCCTATCCATTGCTTCAGAAAACCCCAGCCCTGCTTTGCAAATGTTAATGTGTAAGTAAGTCAGAAGAACATTTGCGCACGCTGCCTGCAGTGCTTGCAAGTTGCCTGGCACAGCCCCAACCCCCACAGATTTTATGAGCGTGCCCGCCCGACCTGCCCTGAAAACGAAACCGAATCCTGCCCTGGGCCTGCATCCTGCACTGATTCCAGGCAGCCCGCAACTGCGCAACAAATGGCCAGTGCACACTGCTGGCAGCAACAACAAAGTACCAGTAGCCAGGGCATCAGAAACAACATTTAGGCAGTGTGACCGGACGTCCATGAACAAAAAAAGTAAATCTGTAGGCCTCGCCTGCGCAGATTTATTAGTTAATTCATTATATATGTGTGACTGATGTCTCATGTCTGACTCTGCCGGCCTACGCCGCCTGCCTATCATTCCCAGGCCAATCTTCATGATAACCAACGACCGACCAACCAATCAACAATTAATTGATTTTTAAAACGTAATCCTGTCCCCCGCCGGGCCCAGCCAGGCCCTGCCCAGTGCCAGCCCTGCCTGAGTGCTGCCTCGCCTCACCTGCCTGCAAAAGCGCTGCTCGCCTCATCATGAGGATTATTTATTTATTTCGGCCGGCGCCGGCCTACCCCCTGGCCCCATCTTGTCCAGGCGCTGCTCGTAGACGGTAGCAGTGGTAGGTAGAGTCGGTAGACCAATGCCAATGATCAGGATGATTTTAAAAACCTGACTGGCCACCGGCACCACCACCAGTAAATTAATTAATCACCCAGGACTGTAATCACCGCTACTAGTGTAAGGGCGCCAGGCCCTGCCTCGCGAGTCGCTCCTCGCCCTCCTCACCAACGACCGACCAACCAATCATCAACAATTAATTGATTTTTAAAACGTAATCCTGTGCCCCACCGGGCCGCAGTGGTAGGTAGAGTCGGGGTAGACCAATGCCAATCAGGATGATTTTAAAAACCTGACTGGCCACCACCACCAGTAAATTAATTAATCACCCAGGAGGACTGTAATCACCACTATACTAGTGTAAGGGCGCCAGGCCCTGCCTCGCTAGTCGCGCGGCTCGCGGCTCGCCCTCCTCACCTGCTGAGCGCTCGGAATCGGATGGATGCGCTCCCAACTCCGAGTCCAGCAACTTTGGGCGGCGAAGGAATACCAGAGCAGCAGATACTCGCCGAGGGCCAGGGAGAGGGGTGCGGGTATGCTGGGGCGCGGTGGGCAGAGAAAATGCGCGTGCAACATGCAATCTGCGCATGCGTCGCTTCCTCTGGCGCGCACAGCCCCAACCCCCGCAGCAAAGCACTGCCCAGTGCCCTGCCCTGGCCCCTGCAACTGCAACACTCAACAGTGTCCCGCCCACTGGGGCCCTGATCCGCGCCGCGGCCTGGAAGAGACAGGACTGGGAAGAGAGAGAGTATTGTAAACTGGGAGCAGCTCAGCAGCAGGCAGGCACGTGACGTCAGCAGTAAGTACACAAGTGAATGATGCATGATGATCATCGAAGACTAAGTAAATGAATCACAACAGCAGCGCACGCTCTCTGTGTGTGCCAGAGTCACTCACCGAGTCACCAGTCAGTGCGCAGTGACACGCACGAGTCACGACTTTAAAAAAATGTAATTCTGAGGCAGGAGGACAGGTGCACTTAATGCCCCGTGATAGACCCGGCCCCCATAATTAAGTGCCGGTGCTGAGCACCGGCAGGCTCCGGCTCAAATTAAGCCCTGCCTGCACTCAGGTCTACCAGAGTGATGCCCAAGGCTAGTTTGCTGGCCTTCTGTTCAGAGACACAGGGACATAACAGGCTCCCACCATCTTTAACTAGCACCCGAACTCAGCATGAGTGAGTCCTAAACCCCAAAGTGATGTCTTACCAGTCCTGTACCCTTGGTGCAGGTGCTAAACGTGCCCAGATCACCAAATTACAAAACTTGAGACTAGAAGCTTTTTGACTAAATACTGCTCTGAGAACCTATGAGGGACTGGTACCAACCTGCTTGTCTGTCCGCCCAAGCTCCATACCAGTTGGCCTGACTATGCGGCTGCTCCCGCTACGTTTTTCTCTGCAGCAGCAAACCCTGTTCAGACAGCCTTTGCCAAAGTGGCATCTGACCTCCTTAAACTGTCTTTGGCCTCAGCCTCCTGCCTCATCTCACTGGAGATTTTCGACTTCCAAAAAAGTGACATGGAAATCTTCAATGCGACTCTCTCTAGAGGTTCCTCTATGACATGGGTACTCACAAACTTTCTCTCAGGGGCCAAATTTACAGTGTGGTTTGTGTCCGAGGGCCGCACTGGTGGGGGCGGGTCAGTGGGGGAGGGGGCAGGCCTAGACCAAAATAAAATCGTGACCATGAGGTTGAACACAGGCCCCTGCAGCGGACGCCTTCATCCACTGAGCCATCAGACCCAGCGTACACACATCTCTCTCTCTCTCTGTCTCCCTCCCTCTCTCTATCTCTCCCTCCCTTTCTCATTTTCCCAACCTCTCTCTCTCTCTCTGTCTCCCACTCGCTCTCTGTCTGTCTCTCTCTCTCTCCCTCTGTCTCACTCACTCTATCTGTCTCCCTCTCTCTCTTTGTCTCCCTCTCTCTCTCTCTCTCTCTCTCTCTCTCTGTCTCCCTCTCTCTGTCTCCCTTCCGCTCTCTCCCTCTGTCTCCCACTATCTCCCTCTGTCTGTCTCCATCTGTCTGTCTCCCTCCCTCCCTCTCCCTCTTTCTGTCTCCCTCCCTCTGTCTTCCTCCCTCTGTTGCCCTCCTCCCTCTGTCTGTCTTCCTCTGTTTCCCTCTGTCCATCTCCCTCCCTAAGCGCGGAGATACCCTTACGGGATTGAATCCAGCGCGATATAAGAAATTAAAATAAAAAAATATATATGTCTGTCTCCCTCTGTCTGTCGCCCTCTGTCTCAGTCTTTCTGTCTCCCTCTTTCCCCATCCCTCTGTCTCCCTCCGTCTCCCTTCCTCTGTCTCCCTCTCTCTCTCCCTCTGTCTGTCTCCCTCTGTATTCCTCTGTCTCCCTCCCTCTGTCTCCCTCTCTCTCTGTCTCCCTCTCTCTCTGTCTGTCTCCCTCTGTCACCCTCTGTCTCCCTCTGTCTGTCTCCCTCCCTCTGTCACCCTCACTCTATCTCCCTCTGTCTGTCTCCCTCTGTCTCCCTCTGTCTGTCTCCTTCTCCCTCCCTCTGTCTCCCGCCCTCTGTCTCCCGCTCTCTCTGTCTCCCTCTCTCTGTCTCCCTTTATCCCCCTCTCTCTGTCTCCCTCCCTCTCCCTCCCTCTCCTTCCCTCTGTCTCCTTCCCTCTGTCTCCCTCCCTCTCTCTCCCTCCCTCTCTCTCCCTCTGTCTCCCTCTCTCTCTCCACCTCTCTGTCCTTCTGTCTCTGCCTCTGTCTGTCTCTGCCTCTATCTGTCTGTCCCTGTCTTTGCCTCTATCTGTCTCTGTCTGTCCCTGTCACTGCCTCCCTCCCTCTGTCTCTCTCTCCGTCTCTCTGTCTCTGTCTGTCTCTGCCTCTATCTGTCTGCCCTTGTCCCTGTCTCTGTCTCTATCTGTCTCTGTCTGTCCCTGTCTATGTCTGTCTCTGTCTTTATCTCTGTCTCTGTCTCTATCTTTGTCTGTCTCTGCCTCTATCTGTCTGTCTATCTCTGCCTCTATCTGTCCCTGCCTCTATCTGTCCCGTCCTCTATCTCTGTTTCTCTCTCTGTTTCTCTCTCTGTCTCTCTCTGTCTCTATCGCTGTCTGTCTATACCTCTCTCTGTCTCTGCCTTTATCTGTCTCTGCCTCTATCTGTCTCTGTCTGTCTCTGCCTCTATCTGTCCCTGCCTTTATCTCTGTCTCTCTCTCTGTCTCTCTCTCTCCGTCTCTATCACTGTCTGTCTCTATCTGTCTCTACCTCTATCTGTCTCTGCCTTTATCTGTCTCTGCCTCTGTCAGTCTGTCCCTCGCTGCCTCTATCTAGCTCTGTCTGCCCTTGTCTCTATCTGTCTTTGCCTGTATTTTTGTGTCTGCCTCTATCTGTCTCTATATGTCTCTATCTGTCACTGTTGCTATCTGTCTCGGCCTCTATCTGCCTCTGCCTCTATCTGTCAGTTTGTCCCTGCCTCTGGCTGTCTCTATCTCTGTCTCTTTCTGTTTCTGTCTCTATCTGTGTCTTTCTCTATGCCTCGGGCAGTGCATACGAACTGTGTCTACACGTCCCCATCACCAGCCCAGAGACAGCCCCCCCCACTCCCCTCTCTCCCTGTGTAATGTAAAAGCCAGCTTGTTTTCTCTCTGAATTTGCTGCTTCACGGGGTTTGTGTCCCACCACTGGACCTGGGGTCACACCGGTCCCTGGCTTTAATTCTAACTCTCACTCCCGAGCTGTCAGATCAAAGCCCCCCTTTTGGCTCCAGTCACCCGTCCGTGTAGGTATGCATGCATCAATTATATATAGCGCCAACCTGGCGGCGAGCATTTATGCACTGTGCTGCGAGAGGGGAGACCAGGCCTGAGCTCCCTGGCCTTGGCTCAACCCTCTGACTACAGGCTGGCGGGAAACATCACATCACAGGCTCCTCAAGCACACCTCACCCAGCTTTCATTCCCTATTGCCCTCTGTCACCCCCTGTCACCTCACCTGGCTCTCACTCCCTGATTCCCTCTGTCACCCTCTGCCATCTTACCCGGCTCTCACTCTCTGCTGCCCTCCGTCATCTCTCTCGGCTCTCATACCCTGCTGCCCTCTGTCACCTCACCCAGTGTGTGTGGCAGCCCGGGCAGAGACAGCTTCCCGGGCACACACTCACAGCCGCACCCGAGTACTTCATAGGTCTTTAAAATACAATTTACTTGTTAATGAGGCTTTGTTGTATTTCACCTCTACTTAGCGCCCCTGCATCTCCACTCTGACTATCACTAAGATCGCCCAGCCCCCATAGAGCAGAGTCTCTTGGAGTCTACGCTGCTGCAACCGGCGGTGTTTGCTGACACTTAAAAAAAGAAAACACAGGTTCGATGTCTGCAAGGTCCATGGGCCACCAAGGATGGCTTGCCGGGTCGCTGGCGGCCCATGGTCCGTACTATGAGTACCTGTGCTCTATGACGAAGCTCTCTCTTCGCACACCACTTGCAGCCCTGCACAACTAAACTTTTACCTTTTCAGAACCTTTCTTCAAACTTTCTTCTAAGTCCAACGGTAAGAACTGACCGTGCTCACTCCACATCTTGTAGCCAACCCACGCTCTATCGTGGTTGGTCATATATTTTTATTTGAACCCGGTTTCACGCGACTAGATGTCCGCCTATGTCATTTTGAAATATTAGGTGCCAATCTTTATTAAAAACTTAAAAAACTTGACAACTATGGTTCTACTGATTGGTTATTTGTCATTATTTTTCTAAATTGGTTTGGAATTGTTCTTAGGTTGTTTTTCTCACTTTATTACAGTTTGTGCGCTGCATAAATACTTTACACATGGCCTTGAAGATAAGCATGACTGCTCTTTGTGCAAAGCTACCCAGGGTTAAGCACAGGTTAACTTGGTGACTTTTTATGGTTCATCCTACCAGAGATTGTAACTGTTGCTTGACCAGGGCTCACAAATCAGTTAACCAACAACCCAATTCCTCACATGGAGAGTCTCCCAAATGCACCTTTTCATGTTGCCATGTACTGATGCATGGGAAACATTACCGGTTGCTTATAACACCTCAGAGGACGTTTACCAGTTTACATAAGTACCCTGTTGTATTGCCTCAGCAGCTAGGGTGTTCCAAAGGAAAATTATAACGATGGTTACAGGGATGGACAAAGCTGTGTTTTTGAGGGTAACATTTTGGTTTCTGGGGAAAATTACTGAGGAACACAACGTTGTGCTGAAGGAAGTTTCATTTGAATTGCTAAGTTATGGGGTGGCCTTAAGAAAGGACACATTTTGCTCCTTAGTAGAAGTAAAATATTTAGATATACGATTTCAGCTGTTTGGGAGAGACCAAATCAAGACCCTGTGAGTGCAAGTAAAAGTGAAGGTCTCTTGCAAAATAAAGATCAGTTTAGTTGAATACTACGTAATAGTTGTGATGAGTTTTACACAGATGAGATAACAGAAGTTATGAGAGCATGTTGCTAAGGAAGGGCAAAATGTTGGACATTGTTATAGAGAATCATAGCCTCCGTTCCCCTTTTTATGCTCCACATACAATATCACCAACAACAAAAAGCCCTGAAGAAGACCTTCATTAAAGCGCCATTCCCACCTAGATGACTGAAACGCCATTTTTTTTTCCGTATCCCATCTTATGTCGTCTCCACCCCCCTACTCCTCCCCTGCACCACCGCTCTTACCTGGTAGCATTTAATTTACAGGCCGAGTGTACTGTATACTGTTCTGCAGGGGACTTGTATGTAAATTAAGTATGCTGATCAGGTGTAAGCCAATCAAACCATGTTCAGTGAGAGAGCCCAAGCACTTCAGCACTAGTTGGCTGTGGTAAAGTTCACAGAGACATGAGACCAACAAAAACGGATTTCAGCTCATAAGTGAGGTACATAGGCGAAATGATTGGGGGAAAACACTCTAAGGTTGTCAGGTCTAACATAAATCAAAATTAAACCAATCAAAATAGCTGATGCTGCTGGAAAAATAAAATGCTGAAGTCAAAATCCATTCTTGAATCAGAACAAATCCGCCAGTTGCAAATCCATCAATTCTGCTTCTTACTATCCATCATGTTGCCTCCATTAAGCTTTGAAAGATGGGCGAGGCAAACAGCATCCTCTAAACACAGTTTCATGCTTTGGCACATTCACACATTCTGCTCTGGATCAGAAAACTGCATGTGGCGTCTTTAATGCAGCTGAACCGGAGCCAGCAGAGCATAATGTTTAACGGGAGCTTTGCTGGGACACCGTCAGAGACCAGTCAGGTTGCTGAACACCTATCATGGTTTTGGAGGCCAGGGTATTTGCTGCTACTTCTGTCCACATACTTTTGTGTAGCTTCCACTCTAACCACACTCTCAAGGAACATGATAAAATGCGACCACATGACAACGTCACACATCAGTCAAAGGAAACTGTGTTTGACGCTACAACAAAATCCATGTACGAGGTGTGAAACGGATTCCGCGGTAAAGAAGTACATTTGGAAACTAACATATTCAATGGGTGGTGTGAGGGGTTTTTGAAACATGTTGTCACGGAAACATAACAGTCTAGACAGAATCTGTCCTATGCAGCCACCACATATGTCGGGCCTTTGTCTGGGTTCAAGGTATTTCATGGGAGGCAGCTGCAGCTTCCGCCCCCTACAGTCAGTGCCATCAATATCTACTAACCATTACACTTCAACAAGTGTGACAATGTTGACGATTTCAGTGCACACAATAAAAGTAGTCACCAAGGCTGTGACTTTGCATGTCTGCCGATGTGCGACTTTCTAGAATCTACAAACGTTTCCACAAGTACACCTGCAAAACTACTACTGTAGCATATTTCAGAGACAAAGACCAACGGCGGACTCCAAATGCCGCACAGACCTCAATATATTGACCCAAATTTGTAAAGAAAGTTCCAATTCTATTCAATGGGCGGAGTGCACTAACTACTCCTGCATCTGCCTTTGGGGGATGCAATCCGCTGCTCAGAAGACAAAACTTGGAACTGTATGGAGTGGTGCACTACCGAAGTTCAGTAATGTTCAATAAGGAAGCAAGATCAGTTTCTTCATTAAGATTTCCTTTATTTAAGTTCATCAAAAGTTGTGCAAACACGAAACCTCAGCCAACGCGTTTCGTTCAAGAGGTGAACTTCATCAGGGCTGAAAGTGAGGACATAAATAACATACATAAGTGCCAGATATGTACAATATATATAATTACAATAAATTAGAACAAAGAACCACAGAAGAACACAAAAGCACATATACAAGGCCTAAATGACAAACAAAAAGGAAAAACACGTGTCATACATACAGTAAATAATGCCAACTTATAAAAAACAAACCACTAAATACAAAGCTGTTAACGTGTAATATGTTAAAAAATATTTACAATGGACAAACCCAGGTAAAAAAAGAGACTCAGTCACTACCGGGTAAAGTTACGCTCCCAGGTGTTGATTATCTCAGGTGTGGGACATTATATATAAGCCACATTTATAAAAAGAATAACGAAAACATTGTGAGGGTGGGAATAAAAAACTCACTGTTTGCATAGCCAGAAAGGATGATTGGAAGAATGAAAAAAAGGCTGAACGAAAATTAATTTTTGGAGCAGCCCCATTCTAATTTTCATATAGATTATCTAAATTGCAATGATATTACAGTACATAAAAGTGAGAGCCAACATTGAACATACTTCCTAAGTTGTATGCACATATTGTTCTGTCATGGTAAATAAAGTCCCCTAGCGTTGGAACCTACCCCTTTCCTGCATTGTGCCAAAATACAAAAAAATGGTGTAATACCTGAAAAAATAGCCACCCGTGCAATAAGCACTGTACGTGCTTTGAGTACTAGTATATATACGATTCTCATCAATACCTACGACTTCTTCATATTACAGTACCTACCAGGAATATGAGGTGAAATGTCGCAGTCACTGTGACGAAAAAGGGGATATAGTGTAAACCCAGATCCCATCAAGTCATAGGATAATTCCTTGGGCCTCCATAATAAGGGCCTTATTATGGAGGCCCAAGGAATTATCCTATGAAGAAGTAGTAGGTATTGATGAGAATCGTATATATACTAGTTCTCAAAGCACGTACAGTGCTTATTGCCTGGGTGGCTATTTTTTCAGTTATTACACCATTTTTATATTTTGGCACAATGCAGGAAAGGGGTAGGTTCCAACGCTAGGGGACTTTATTTAACATGATAGAACAACATGTGCATGCAATTTAGGAAGTATTTTCAATGTTGTCTCTCACTTTTATGTACTGTAATATCATTGCAATTTAGATAATCTATATGAAAATTAGAATGGGGCTGGTCCAAAAATAAATTTTCTTTCAGCCTATTTTTCATTCTTCCCATCATCCT
Organism: Lissotriton vulgaris; assembly: GCF_964263255.1. Taxonomy (NCBI): domain Eukaryota; kingdom Metazoa; phylum Chordata; class Amphibia; order Caudata; family Salamandridae; genus Lissotriton; species Lissotriton vulgaris. The sequence continues at coordinate 51,993 of NW_028250967.1, forward strand.
TTCTGGCTATGCAAACAGTGAGGTTTTTATTCCCACCCTCACAATGTTTCAGTTATTCTTTTTATAAATGTGGCTTATATATCATGTCCCACACCTGAAATAATCAGTACCTGGGAGCGTAACTTTACCCGGTAGTGACTGTTTCTCTTTTTTTACCTGGGTTTGTCCATTGTAAATAGTTTTTAACATATTACACGTTAACAGCTTTGTATTTAGTGGTTTGTTTTTTATAAGTTGGCATTATTTACTGTATGTATGACACGTGTTTTTCCTTTTTCTTTCTCATTTAGGTCTTGTATATGTGCTTTTGTGTTCTCCTGTGGTTCTTTGTTCTAATTTATTGTAATTATATATATTGTACATATCTGGCACTTATGTATGTTATTTATGTCCTCACTTTCAGCCCTGATGAAGTTCACCTCTTGAACGAAACGCGTTGGCTGAGGTTTCGTGTTTGCACAACTTTTGATGAACTTAAATAAAGGATAATCTTAATGAAGAAACTAATCTTGCTTTCTTATTGAAAATTACTGAGCTTCGGTAGTTCACCACTCCATACAGTTCTAAATTCTGTAGCAGATTTGTAGCAGCCCCCTGGACAACATCTGTGAATTCCATTGTTCGTCTGCGCTTAAGCTTCAGCATCTGAAATTGTACATGTTGTACAATTACACACTGTAAAATGTCATCAGCTTTGTGAAATGTTACATTGTTTAAAAAGTATATTTTTTGCTAAAGGGAATTTTTTCCCCATACACACCAACCAAGTTTAAAGTTGTTCTCCTGTTCTCCCCTCTGTAAAAGGGATTCTTTCCTGCCCCTAACACGGGGTAAATAACTCACCATCTCGAGGATGTGAGAAAGTCAGAGAGAAGTTCAGAATGCCAAAAAAGCAGATGAATTTGTGGATGTTTCCAATTTTCCAGAGAATCTCAGCTACAGACCACCCACTAGTCGATGTAACCGTCCACTGAGTTGGATTTTTTCCTGCACAATTTTATTCCATTCTGTTATGTGACTCCGGGGTAAGATTATCCATGAGTGCAAGGCTACTTGTTGGGAACAGATTTCACTAAGGGTTCTGTGATTTGGGCCCTTTCTGCACTTGGGTTTAATGCCCCGGGTCAGTGGCCCATTTAGACCCAGGTCATCACTGGGAAAGAGAGACAGCCGTAGTTGCAGTTTTCTCAGTTGGTTGCTCTGTTGCACATTCCACTCAGGCATGCCTTGCAAGTAACTAACCTTTCTCCGGCCCTCCTGCAACCAGGGACCCAAGCCTCATGCCTGGCTGATTCTTTCCAGCCCAACCAGCTTTTCAGTTGCAATTTCCTGATGTGACTGACTCTACCCCTGGCCTGTCACAAACCCAAACCTATCAAGTGCCTGATTCTGTCCGGCCTGCTTTGCAGGTCTTTCAGGGCACCAGGTCTGACATGTGACTGATGCAGTTCAGCCCTCCAAGGCTTTCCGAGGTACGTGTTTTTAGTCTCTTTAGGACAGTTCACTGCACTAAAGTTGTTGTCTCCAGAAATTATACATAGAGAGGTTTCAAGTCATCATAAAACCCAAACTTAAAAAACAAATCTTGACATAGTGTGTTTCAAATCACAAATGGACCTTATTTTGAAAGGCATTTTTTCCAAACCTGTAAAGTTGACAATAGTGTTGCAATAAAGCCTTCAACGGGTGCCAAAGGTTCCGCATCACACCCAAAGTGACTGTGTTTTGACTTTAATAAATATTGATCTCTGATAAAAAACATATCAATTAGCTCTGTTTGAGCAGCCACTGTTAGAAGTCTAACTCTCCCATGGATCCTCTGCAAGCTATAGGTCACACATCATGTGTAAAGCACTTGCTCACCTTTAGGCTTCATGGCACTGAATATCAGGTGATCGATGGGACTCATTTTATCAGCTGAGGGATAATGAGAAGCTGAGGGCACCAGGCAGGGAATGAACTATGAACCTGTGACCAGAGGGTCAAACACTGATCCCTCGAGGGGATGCATTAGTTCGCTGAGTCTTAAAAACCCAACACCAGGGGGCGTGGCCAAGATGGCGGGCTGAGCGGTCGCACTTGCCGAGAGCTCCCGGACCCCTGAATTCCTGCACCGCTTGGAACCGCTGATTCCCCCCCGGATCAAGCGGTCACTGAGCCTGGTGCTTGCGGTGGAGGTGTGGAGAGCCTGCCGAGCCTGGTTTGCGCCATCGGGGATGAGATTTTGGCCGGTGAAGCCCAGGTCGGACCCCGCTGAACGGCCCGAGTGAGAGCTGGAAGCCGCGGGTCTCCTAACCCTCGGAGCGCGACGAGGCGACCGGCCTCCGAGGTGTGAAGCCCGCAGCGGTGCATGAGCTGTTGGAGCGGGAGTCCGCGACGGCTCCGCAGGCGGGTCGGAGCTGTCCAACAGCGGCTGTACGGAGCGGAACGGAGCGGAGGTGCAGAGCGGAGACGGAGTCGGCATCGCCTCACTACGCCAGCCCGTGGCTTGTCGAGGCCTGCCGGAGGAAGTCGCCTCGGCTCGTTATCTGTGCGGGACTGTGGAACGAGTCTCCCGGGGCAGATCTTTCCCTGAAGCAGCGGACCCCGGCGAACGTTGCATTGTGACTTAGCCCACTGGCCAGATTTCTGGATCTCGGACCGGAGAAGGAGAGAGGGTCTCCATCTTGGACGTTGTCCCCTCGACGCTACTGAGCGGCCATTTTGCGGAGTTCGGCCGGGCAGCTCGGCCCTCCTGGTGCTCTTTGTGTGGGCTGCTCCCGGCTGGCAGATAGCTGCTTTCTTTGCTGTTCAGTGAGCCTCAGTGTCCGTTATTGATCTACAATGACGAATGCCAGGGGGCAGCGACGGGGCGACCGGACCTTGCCGGAAATGCTGGGACGGGGCGCCCTACGCAGCGGAGGTGTCCAGCCGGCAGCGACCTCCCCGGCTCCGACCAGGGGGGCAGAAGGTGGAGAGCCCCCGGTGACGAGGTCGTTCCTCGAGTCCCTGTTTAGCTCCCTTCGGGAGGACTTCCAAACACTCAAGCGTGAGGTGGCCGGGGAGGTCCGCGAAGTGAGGAGAGAGATGGACTCCCTGGGGGATCGTGTGAACACCTTGGAGGAGGCGGGCCACTCCAGGGATGAGGAGATCACCCATCTGCAGCAGGAGGTTCTGCGGCTACGGGAGCAACAGATTGAGCTACAGGCCCACGCCGAGGACCTTGAAAATCGGTCCAGGCGGAACAACATACGGGTCCGCGGTGTGCCGTCCGGTGAGGAGGGTGAAGACGTGACTGCATATCTGGTGGCCCTCTTCCGTGCGATCCTGGGAGAGCCGGAGGACTTTCGGATTCGCATTGACCGGGCACATCGGGTTGGTCGCCCCCGCAGAGCCACGGCGCCCGCTCCGGACATTTTGGCCTTCCTCCCGAACTTTCCTTTGAAGGAGCGGATCCTCCGCGAGGCACGAGGGCAGCAGCCTTTCCGATTCCGGGACCACCCGGTGACCCTGTTTCAGGACTTCTCCACAGTCACGCTACAGAAGAGGAAATCCTTCAAGATCGCTACGGACTTCCTCCGAGAGCATGAGACACAGTACTCCTGGGGGCACCCCTTCCGTCTGATCTTCAGGTGGAACGGTGTCTTGCATCAGCTTCGGTCCCTTCAAGATGTTTGCGCGGTGCTGGGCCTCACTGCATCGGACACGGATACCCCGGCCCCACGGCGGAGGCGCAGCACTCGTAATGGATGGCAACAAGCTGGGGGGGGGACCTCTCCTCCGGCGGAGCGCCCGGGCTCGACTGCAATCCGGGCAGAAATGGCGGCTGCCATCCAGGAGGCCTCCAGAGTGGCGGCGAATGGCGAAGTGGCCTTGACGGCCTGAACTCACTCCGGGGGGAGTCTACTTTAGCTCATTCTTATTGCAGGTGCGGGGATCCGGGGGGTGGGCTGGGAGGAAGGGCGAGTGCTGGAGGTGGTGGCTGGACGTCCACTAGTTTGACTTACCACGGCCTTGCCCGTTCCGGGCCGGACTGGGACAATGTCTTTTTTGAAAAGTTTGAGAAGCGGGGAGAGGGGTTGGGGCGGGCGGGCAGATGTTTTGATTTTGGGACCTAGAGGGGGGGCCAGTAGCGGGGGGTGGTGTGGATTTGGGGGTGTAGGGGCAGAGGGGGGTTTTCTGGTCGTGGGGTGTTGGGGTTCGGGGACTGTACTGTGCCAGTGGTTGATTCAAAGTTGCTCTGTTTTGAGGCCTCGAAGAGTGCCTTCTGTGTTTGCTGGTGGGGCTTTGCTTCTTGATATGTGCTCCTTGAACTCTCTCTTTGATGGCTCTTAAGGTGCTTACTCTCAATGTGAAAGGGCTGAATAATCCGGTTAAGCGGAGGGCAGTGTTATCCCTGTTGGAAAACTCACAAGCGGATATCTGCCTGTTGCAGGAGACCCATTTGCTGGCTAAGGATTGCTCGCGGATGCGTACCCCCAAGTTCCCCACACAGCTATTTTCCTCTAGCACCTCCAAGACGGCAGGGGTGGCCATTTTGTTTTCTAGAGGGTTCAGGGGTGAGGTCGTGTGCAAGGTGGCAGAACAGAAAGGGAGACTTCTAGTATATAGGATTAAGGTGGGGGGCTTAGCACTGACTGTAGGCTCCGTTTATTGCCCCAATGATCATCAGGACCAATTCTTACACAGGGCCTTGGACGACGTTGCATTCACCTCTGACAGGCACATAGTGTTGGGGGGTGATTTGAACCTGGTTTTCGACGTGGCGCTGGATAGGTCTGTGCAGCGGCGCCATCAGTTGGGTGAGCTTTCGGGCTCGATTCGAACTTGACTTGAGGAGCTGGACCTGCATGACATGTGGCGCTGCCTCCACCCCACCACCCGCGCATACTCTTACTTCTCACACGCCCATAGATCTTATGCGCGCTTAGACCACCTCCTAGTGTCGGGCCCACTGCTCCTTTTGGCTTCGAATGCGGACATGGGGGTCCTCTCTCTTTCTGACCACGCTCCGGTGGAGGGCGCTTTCACTCTTCCGCCGGTGGCTCGGCCGAGGGGGGTCTGGAGGCTCCGAGACACGCTTTTGCATAGGCGGTCGGTGGTGGATCAGATCAGGGCGGCCATTTTGGCTTTTCAGACCGTGAACGATAATGGGGATACTTCCCGCGCGACACAGTGGGCAGCCCTTAAAGCCGTGCTCCGAGGCGAATTTATCGCGATTTCCGCTGCCGAGAATAGGGACCGCCAACTCAAGAGAGATGAGCTTACCCGGCAGGTGAGGGAGCTGGAGCAGGTTCATCACAGGACAGGGGCACCCAGGGTGTGGAGGCAGCTGAAGGCGGCGCGGAAGCTCCTGGCGGCCCTTGACACGGATCGGGCGGAGTACGCGGTGCTCCGCCTGAAGCACAAATATTACACAGGGGGCGATCGGTGTGGGCGGCTCCTGGCTAACAAACTCAGGGTGCAGCACCAGCAGCACCGAGTGAAGGAACTACTGGACCCGGCTGGAGGCAGAGTCACGACCGATGAGCACATCGCGGACGTCTTCCGCGGCTTTTATGCGGACCTCTACTCCGGGGAGCCCCCTTCGGCCCAGGCTGAGGGGGACTATCTGGACTCGGTCCCGCTCCCGTCGCTGACACAGGATCAGGCTCAGTATCTGGAGCGTGACATACGTATCGAGGAGGTGGTCACGGCGATATCCCGGCTCAAACTGGGCAAGGCCCCGGGACCGGATGGCTTCATCCCGCTGTTTTACAAAACCTTCTGTCAGGAACTGGCGCCTCTGCTGACTCGCCTCTTTAACTCCTTCGCGGAACCGGGAGCCATCCCCTCCGAATTTCTCCAGGCCACGGTCTCAGTGATCCCTAAGCCGGGCAAGGACAGGACCGCCTGCGGGTCCTATCGTCCCATTTCGCTGCTGAACACTGATTTGAAGGTGTTCACCAGTATCTTAGCTGCACGCCTGGCGTTGCACCTCCCCGGCATGGTTGACTCGGACCAGGCGGGCTTCGTGCCCGGTAGGCAAACGGTGGATAATACGAAAAGGGTGACACACATTCTCGAGAAGGCTTCCAGGATCCCTGGAGAGAGGATGCTCCTGTCCATAGACGCGGAGAAGGCTTTTGACAGGGTGCACTGGCCCTACCTTGAGAAAGTCCTGAGCAAATTTGGGATAGGGGAGAAGTTCCGTCATCTGATCTTCAATTGCTACCGGTTCCCATCTGCGGTGGTCCGGGTGAACGGCGGCAGCTCTCGACCCTTCCCCATTGAGCGGGGCACGAGACAGGGATTCCCGCTCTCCCCTTTGCTCTTTGCCTTGTACATGGAGCCATTTGCCCAGAGGGTTAGGCAGAACCCTGACATTATCGGCGTCCAGATGGGTGGGTTTCGTCATGCGATTAGCCTGTACGCGGACGATGTCATTCTGACGCTGGATGACCCGCGGAGATCGCTACCGTCCTGTGTGGAGGAACTGAACTTATTCGCTGATGTGGCGGGCTTCAAGGTGAACCTGGGTAAGTCAGCCGCCCTAGACATCTCGCTTACTGCTGCCACTAGAGTGGAACTGCAGAGGCTTTACCCTCTGAGCTGGTCCAAGGACCGGATCCCGTATTTGGGGATCCTGTTGGCGCCCTCCCTCCCGGAGATGGTTACGGCCAATTACGCAGCTCTAGGCACGAAAATCAGGGAGGAACTGGGCCGGTGGGATAAAGGCACGCTGTCGCTACTGGGTAGGGTGGCTGTGGTGAAGATGACCCTCCTGCCTCAGGTGCTTTACCTCTTCAGAGCGTTACCGCTCCATCCTCCTGCGGGGTGGCTCGCGGAGACTCAGACTGCCATTGCGCGGTTCGTGTGGCAGGGCCGCAGGCCGAGGATCAAGAGGGGCATCGCTATGCTCTCACCGGAATCCGGAGGGCTGGGGATACCGGACTTGCGGAAATATTTTCAGGCCGCTCAGCTCCGATACCTCGTGGAATGGAGCCGGTGGGAGTCTGATAAACACTGGTTGTTCCAAGATCAGGCGGTGGCGGGTAGGACGCTGCAGGAAGTGCCATTCTTGAGGCGAGTCCATCGGCCTTCCAATCTTTACGCGTCTTTGGTAACGCGGGTCCCGCTCCAGACGTGGGACTCGGTGGCGGTCAGATGCGAGTTAACTACCTTCCCCTCTCCCTTCACGCCGCTCATTGGCAACCCGGACTTCGGCCCGGGGATGGAACAGGGTGCCTATGAGCGCTGGCGGGTGGCCCGCTGCTGCACTCTGTACCACTTGTACTCCCCTGAGGGAGTTGTCTCCTTCCAGGACTTGCAGAGGGATTATGGCCTCCCCGAAACGGAGCGCATGCGATACATGCAGGCGCGCCACTGGGCATTACAACCCCAAGTGCGCGACGCGGCACACAGGGAAATCACGGAGTATGAGCGTTGGTTAATTACTCGCACGTCGGACGCCAAACTGATCTCAGATCTGTATAGAATGCTGCAGCCCCCCTCATTTCACATTCACAACCCTGGTCGGGAACGTTGGGAGCGAGAGCTTGGGCGCGAGCTGAGTCATAAAGAATGGGACCACATCTCCTACCGCGCGCGCCACTCGGCCTACCACACGGGTCTTACAGAGACCTTTACTAAAATCTCGACCTACTGGTACCGCACTCCGGAGAAACTGCACGAGATGGATAGGGCGATACCAGGGACGTGCTGGCGCAACTGTGGCAACACTGGTACACTAACGCACATACTGTGGGATTGCCCCCTGCTGGCTCCTTACTGGGAAGAGGTCCTGAGCGAGGTGGACAAATGCTTTGGGATAGAACTGCCTAGATTCCCGGCCTATGTCCTGTTGGGGTTGCCGAATGGGTTGATGTATCCCCTTAGGTCTAAGAGGGGTAGACAGATCGCAATTGCGCTGGGATCAGCGGTGCAGAATATTCTCATACACTGGCGCACTATAACACTTCCCTCTGTAGTTGGTTGGCTGTACAGATTATGGCATGTTCTTGGGATGGAAAAGATGTCCTTAGTAGCCCTGGGGGATACTGATACCTTTGAGGAATTGTGGGAGCCCTTTCACAGCCTGTTATGTTCCGAGTTTCGAGAGATCACCTGTCCTAGATACCTTAGGTTGTTGCGGCTGACGCCGCCACCGGACCCGCCTGCTTGATTGGGTGGGATCGGTACTGCATAGCAGAGATTCATGGAGAGTTCACAGTAGGGGAGACTGTAGAAGCTGGCACAGTACAGGGGGTGGGTCGGGGTATGGTAGTTGGGGGTTTAGTTTGGTTAGGTAGGTTTTTGGAGCGGGGTTGCTTCTCCTCCCTTCACCCCCCTCCCCTTTTTTTCATTCGTTCTCTCTTTTGTTCCTTCCCTCCTGATTTTTCTCCTCTCCTCATCCCGCCCCTCCCCTCCCTTTCTCCCCCCCCCCTCCCCTCCCCTCGTGGTCTGTCAGTGCCCACAGGTGCGAAAGCTATGCTCCCGAGTCGGATGGAGCCTCTTGCCAAATTGTAATTGCATTGTTGTATTGGCTGTATGATGCGCATTGGTGCGCGGATCTTGTGGTTCACCTGTTTCCTGCCCCTTTGTGTCCTATCCCACCCTGCTTCAATAAAATACTTTAAACCTAAAAACCCAACACCACCCCCTTCTGGTTGGAAAAGTCAGATAGACTCACTGTCAAGCCCCATTGACTCTGCTGCTCTAAAGCTATTTACAAGCCGACATTCAACATACTTTCCCATCCAAACTATTCGAATGCGGGATCAGAAAATGAATTAATTTATGAAAACCTCCTGGGAAACTTCTGATTTAATTATCGATATGGAACAGATACAGAGGGGTCTTGGCTCTACGCCCTGGATGCCTGAGAACTAATGTTGTGCAGACAGACGATATTGGAGCTCTGGTTACATCAGACGTGCCTACGGGTTTCAACACCACCAATGACATTCTACAGTGCAGCCGGATGTAGCTGGAGTTGGTTTCACTTAATTTCGATGGATTCCATCCATTCATTCTGAGTACCACTGCCCTCATCTGCATCTACTGTCGTGGCATTATTGCCATTTTTTCCACTCTGCATCTTGTCACCTTTAGGTGCACATTTGACTTTAAATTCATGGACCATGTCGGCGATACACAAGTTATTATGAAACTTAAACCCTCAAAAAACTATGAGAACAGTGATGAATTTGTCAATTTCATAAAAGCCTTGACTGCAGGAAGAACTAGATCTTTTTTCTGTTTAAACCTACTGATCTGTAGATCCTTATGGCTGTAAACCTACGATTGTAGTACCTCTTTTATGCCAGCAGTGATGGTTAAGAGCCTTGGAGTGATATTGCTGTGGTGTCCTTCCTGAAGCCACCAGTGCCAGGTAGCAGGTGATCCTGGAAGGCCAACATGGCTGGATGTTGGGATTGTAGGGGAAGTGAAACTCTTGCTAATACAAGATGAGTATTAATCCAGGAAAGATCTAATCTGTCACCAGTAGAGATGCCGGATGGATGGTGGCGAGGGACCTCACTGGTCAGGGCTTCTTCTTTTGAATGGAATTTTAGACTATCAGATGAAAGTGGTGCAAAAGAGAAAATATCAGTGGGTCCCTAGTACAGGCACAAGTGGCAGCCGGCTGTGGGCCGACAGGCTTTCTATGTGTTGTTCCCTTCTCATAAAGTCATCTTATCATGTAATGCCTCTCTCAAATAAATCCTCCTCGGATGGAGGCCTCACAGATTATCCAATGACAGTTTCAATTGACTTTAAATGTCCATGAAAATCCATTCTAAGTGAGGCATGGAGATTCCACGTGATCATATACGGAATTGCAATGTATGTACTGCTTACCAGGCTCTGAAGCGCATTTGTGGACGAGTGGCATGCTCTTCTGTGAGTGTGCTTTGACTGAAGAGTGTGGGCTTCTGTTGTGGCCTTTATGGGAAGATTTTCAATGCTATTGATGAATGTGAATTAAGGGGAAAACGATAACCGAGAAACCACATTGAACATAACCAAAGTGTGGAAAACCAATTTTACGGGAAGACAATTTAAGGAAAGGAAAATAAATCAAAAAGTAAAGGAACTGTAATTTTAAGGAAAAATACAGAATTACATTAATCTTGGGAGGAGTTTAGGATGAGGGAGAGTTTTTTGGGTGGAGGGATGGGTAATGGTTTGGAGTGATGAGTTTTTAGGAGTCGAGAATGTGTTCAGGGAAGAAAATAGTTTTAGGGTTTAGGGATGGTGGAGTTAAGAGGTGGTGAAGGATATTTTAGGGATCAGGAAAAAAGTTTAGAGGTGGTGAAGGGTTTTTAGTTTTCATGGATGAGTGGAGTTTTGAGGGTTCAGGGATGGGTGGAGTCTAGGGGTGTTGAGCGGTTTTAGGGTTCATGGATGGGCGGAATTTAGGGCTGGTGAGGATTTTTAATATTCAATAATGTGTAGAGGTTAAAGGTTGTAAAGAGTTGTTAGGGTTCAGTATAGGGTAGAGGTTAAGGTGGGGAGTGATTATGGGATGGGTGAAGTTTAGATGTAGAAGGGGCCTTACGGTTCAGGGATGGGTAGAGCTTAGGGGTTGTGAGGGATTTGTATAGGTCATGGAAGGGTGAGGTTTAAAGGCGATTTTTTTTTAGGGTTCACAGATTGGTAGAGTTTGGGTGTGGTGAGGAGTTTTAAGGTGCCAGGGATGGATGGGGATTAGGTGTAGAAAGGGTTTTTTAGAGTTCAGAAATGGGTGAAGTTTATGGGTAGTGAGAGGTTTTATGGCTCACGAATGGGTGGATTGTGGGGACAGAAAGGGCTTTTAGGGGATTAGGTATGTTTGTAGTTTAGGGATCAGGGATGGGTGTAGTTTAGGTGTAGTGAGGGTTTTTTAAGTTTCTGGGATGGGTGGAGATTAGAATTAGAAAGGAATTTTATGGTTCGGGGATAGTTGCAGTTTAGGCATGATGAGGGAATTTAGAGGCAGGGATTGGTGGTGTTTAGGAGTTGTGAGGGGTTAGGGATTGATGATGTATAGGAGTGGTGAGAGGTCAGTGAATCAAAAGCATCCCAAGTAATTGTTTGAGAAAGTAAAATACATGAATCTGAAATAATACCCCCTGAAGTAAAGCACTCAAATAACTATTTTCGAAAATAAGATATGCAACCGTTGTATTTACACCTTAAAAAATATAAAGCCTTCAAAAGCCAATTTCTAACAAAAATACATTCTATGAATTAGTTTCCATGAAATGGTCAATGCCATTCATTCTGAAAATTTCCATTAAACAGTTTAGGTGACCTGATTTCTTCGTAATTATATTCTATAAAATCGTTTTCTCTATGAAATCACATACAACCCAATGCCATACATGATGGCCTCAGTCCGTTATCATGTTTTTACACCTTGACGTATATTCAAGCAAAACAAGTGAGAGACAACATGTTTAGGCTAGAAGGAGCCAGAGAAAAAAAGTCATGCATGCTAACAACCATCAACAACAGGCCTTTTGGAAAGTTATTTAGATTTATGAAATCTGCTGAGGTCGTAATGTGTATTGTGACATCATTCCTCAGATGGCCTATTTAAAAGGTGTTAATGTACAGCAAATCCTCCAACCTGGCAATTTAGTCCACGTGATCAGTACTTTTGCTGCTCACAGCACTACTCTGTTCAGTGAACACCAAGTCCATTCCCAAACCCCCCTAGGGTTTAGAAGGATACTCAGCTCACAGAGTCCGCTGGGTGAAAGTTACACCATTCCTGGGAATTTCTGCCCACTTCCATGCAGTGGCAGAACTTTCTGAACTGTGCTCCATAAAGAAAAGTAAAAACGCTTCTACATAATAGATGAATCAGTTAACCAATAAGTAATCATCAACCACTTGTACCTTTGTTTCCGGAGCCTGCGATCCTGAGCTTCTTGCTCCATTCTCCTGTCTCGTGTTTTGCAGAGCAGGTCACCTCTGTCCCATTGTCACAGCCGGTGGTGTTCAGTTGAGCTCTGCGCGTTGTGTTGTAGGTTCCATCGGGGTTCTTTATTGGAGTTGTGTTGTCGTCCAGATCCTGGGATCCTCCACACGATGAAGAAAGTGTGACATCTATAGAGTCTGGATAGAATCCACTCACTGCACAGAGCACCACTGTGAGGCGGGACTCATCAGCAGAGGACAGTGATAGCCAGACTCCTGGGGGCGCTGCAGAGAAGAGAATCCAGTGAAACCACTGTAATATACTAATTACAGGGAGTGTACTCCACACACTGAAGTCAATCTTGATGTATTACATTTTTTTGGTATAATAGCCAAAGTTAATAATGCACATTTTATAAGTTTTAGAAGGATAACATACTTTACCAGCCCAGATAAGAGTTAAATGTGTGGAGGACAACTAAGTCAGGCATAGGTCTTGACAGTATGTGCTAAACCCATGAGCATTCTTATTGGCTGTCAACAGCCAATTTAGCCTATTTTCTACTTTAGAATGCGTCAGATACTTATTTGATTCAATCAATATTATTTATAAAATGCTCAAAGACCAAAAACTGGAACTGGGTGCTAGCACTCTTTTTTTAATTGTTGTGTTTATGCTGTAAAGACTAAAAAATATTCCTAAAATGAAAGTGTTTAATATTCTCGAACCGTTTTCAGCCCCTACTAATGTGTCAGAAGGCTGTGAATAATTATAGTATATTTGCTGAATCTTCGTTTTTTTACATTATGAAACCTTACTGTACGTTACAATTTGTCACTCTTTGATATGCAGGTTCTAAGTACACCTGGGACACCGAGCACTTTCTTTATCTGCATCACAATACAGTTGCAATACTTACACAAACAATATTTCGATTCTAATTTGTGTTCTGTATAATTGTGTTTCTCTTTCGGCATCCTTTGACCCATGATTATTGCATTTATGCATAGCTATATTAAGTTTCCCATACATTGTCCACAGGAACCATTGTCCTACGATATATATTAGATACCCTGGTTTCTTGTGAGTAGAGTGGCCCTTGTTTCCCTGTACACAACCTTTAGAAGGTTGCTATTTTTTTGTCCTAACCATGTGTGCCTTCTGCCAGTATCCTGGGCCACGTGGCTGTACTAGCTGTGGACAGGATGGCTGGAGTTAGAGCTTTGCCCTGCCCCACTTACATTTCAACTGATGTGCCACCATCACATACTAAGGACCCTGACACCAACCTATTATCACCACAGACACTTTGGAGCTGTGACAGGAAAGAGGAAGAACTTTCTGGAACCAGATGTGGGGCTAGGACAGGGGGTACCCCCACAAACAGGCTGATAACAGATATAAGTAAGTATTGGACTTCTTGAAGACTAAAACCACCGAAGATCAAATTAGGTAAAAACTAACCCATCGCTTGTATCTAAATAATATTAAACAATCTAAAATGGCCTACCTAAGAGCCAGGATTAATAATGCCTCCAACTCCAGTAAAGGGCTATATAAAATTCTGAAGGAGTTTACTACTCCTCAGGTCACCCAGAGCACTCTTCCCCCCCACACAAGAATGGGTCAATAGAGTATCCTCTTCATTCGATGAAAAGGTCAAAGCTATCTATAGATCCTTTCCTCAAGACAATGTAAGCAACGTCGACTTGCACTCAGTGGCCAACAGCCAATTGCAAGTGCCTTTGCTGGGTGCTTTTGTAACTGTAACCTGCGAACAGGTATTAGAAGCCATTACCAAGATCGAATCTGGCTCCCCTGCAGATCCCATACCTCCTCGTTTGACAACAATGTTAACAGAGATCTTTAACATGTGTTTAGACCAAGCGACGGTGCCCAAAAGATGAAAAACAGCTCGTTAGGCCTATTTTGAAAAAGCTAACTTTAGATCCCAGTGAACCAGGCAACTACTGTCCCATCTCGCTACTGCCTTATTTTGGGAAGGTGCTTGAGTCCTGGGTAAACAAACTGTTTTCTATCCATCTGGAAAGTCATGGATTACTTGACTTATCACAATCAGGATTTCGGTGAGCACATAGCACCGAAACAGCAGTAGTAGAGATAGTGGATAACATCCGGATAGCTCTGGATAAAAGAGAATCAGCTATGCTGGTTCTTTTGGACTTGCCCACCGCTTTCAATACCATCTCCCATGACCTTATAGAACAACAGCTCTGGGAGATGGGGATCCGAGGGAAAGCCTTGGACTGGTTAAAAAACTTTTTAAAAGACCGCTCCACTGCTGTACACATAGATACCATGGTAGCTTGCAGTAGAACAGTAAGCATTGGAGTTCCTCAGGATTTTATCCTGAGCCCGATACATTTTAATCTTTATGTAACTCCTCTGGCCAGGATAATCAGGTCATACGGGTTTGAGGCCATGTCATATGCCAATGACCCAGTTGCTGATCACTTTCAGTCCCGACCCTGCTGACACAATGATCCGGTTTAAAAACTGTCTGACCCATATTAACAACTGGATGGGCAACAACAAACTGCAGCTGAATGGCAGTAAAAACAAGATCATTCTGTTTGGCAGGGCCGAGGAGTATTGGTCTAGCAGCTGGTGGCCTCAGGCACTAGGCCCCTGCCCGTCCCCTAAACAAGTAGTCTGCAACCTAAGAATAATGATTGATAACAAGTTATCTATGAAAAATCATGTCAATCTTGTGCTAGGCACTTGTTATGGGATTCTAAGGAAGTTGCGTACCATTTTTAAATGGCTACCCATTGAAGCCAGGAAGCCACTGATTAAAGGCCTAATTGTGAGCTGCATGGATTATGAGAATGCCTTATTGGCCTCCGTAAATGAAGACCTCTTCTCCAAATTGCAAATTTTGCAAAACACGGCCGGTAGATTGATCTTAAATCTTCCACTGAGAACTGCCTCTGCCCCAAGTCTGCGGTCTCTCCATTGGCTTCCAGTTAGGAAAAGAGGTCACTTTAAAATCTTGTTCCTCACTCATAAAATAATATATGGTACTGGACCGGGCTATTTAGTGAAAAACTTAAAAAGTATCAGTTTAACAGAACATTAAGATCTAGTTCAAAATCTCTGCTCACGTCTTTCCGCGTCCATACCACACGTAGTGGAGGCCAATCGTTTTCCCTTCTTGCCCCCATCTTTGGAACAAGTAACCATCCCATCTTCTTTCTATGGCGGACCACCAGCGTTTCCGTAAAGAACTGAAACCATGGCTATTTGACCAATAATAATGTTATGTTACTGCAATTTATAAAGCGCAACAGCTGCCCCAGCAGAGGGGCGTCCTGGCGCTGACAGCAGAACAGCCAACATGAGGGGAGAGGCTGGCTACACGGTGGGAAACAGGTATGTTTTAATAGCCTTCCTGAAAGCCAAGTAGCTAGTGTGGCTCCTAATGTGGATGGGCAGCGAATTCCAAATGTGGGCTGCCCTGCAGCGGAAGGGACAGCCTCCTGCCCGCAGTCTCTGAAACCTTGGAACCCTCACCAGATGCTGGCCTAGGGAGCGGAGCTGACGTGTGGGGGCGGAGGGAGTAACTAATTTGGCCAGGATACTGGGGCCTAGATGTAGGTAATTTTATTTTACCACTTCTTAAATACCGAATTTTACCGATTCGGTATTTAAGAAGTGGTAAAATAGGGGGGGGGATGTAGGTATTACAGAATCGGTAAATACTGAATCGTTGAGATTCGGTATTTACAGATTCTGTAAATACCGATTCGGTAATGCCCATTGATTCCTATGGGCATTGAAGCCCATAGGAATCAATGGGCATTACCGAATCGGTATTTACCGATTCCGTAAATACCGATTCCAGCAAGGGTGCAGGGGGTGTCACTTTGATACCCTCTAGCACCCCAAATACAGGCATGTGTGCCATGTGGCACAGGCATGTCTGTCTGTCACATGGCATAGGTGTGCATGCACACATGTGCATGCACATTTGGATTCGGTATTTTACCACCCAATTGGATTGGGTGGTAAAATACCGATTCTGAAAAGCCTTTGGGACTCAGAAGAGTCCCACCTACATCTAGAAGATACCGAATCGGTAAAAATACCGATTCTGCATTTTACCGAATCGGTAAATTTACCGATTCGGTACATTTACAGATTCAGTAAAATTGGCCTCCTACATCTCAAAAACCCATTTACCGGTCGGTAACGGCCGAAATCGGCTGTTTCCGGCCAGTAAATGGCCACTTACATCTGGCCCTGGGGGTGTTAAGTTTTAGGGCTTTAAAAGTGATGCAGGGGGCCTTAAATTCAATTCTCCTAGCCACCGGCAACCAGTGTAGCCGGTGGATGGTGGCAGACACAGGGCAGGACTTCCTCAGGCCAATCAGAGATCTGGCTGCTGCGTTCTGGGCTCGTTGGAGCTGCGCAATATCTGACTTATTTGCCTCTAAATACAAAGAGCAGGCACAATCCAGTCTGGACATTATAGATGCCTGAATGATGGTCTGGCGCGTAGGTGGGTAAAAAAAAGGAATAGGGGTTTGAGCCCCCGTAGACCCCCAAAACAAGTCCCTGCTACCTTTTTGGTTTGGAC
This sequence comes from Lissotriton vulgaris, assembly GCF_964263255.1. Taxonomy (NCBI): domain Eukaryota; kingdom Metazoa; phylum Chordata; class Amphibia; order Caudata; family Salamandridae; genus Lissotriton; species Lissotriton vulgaris. The sequence continues at coordinate 68,462 of NW_028250967.1, forward strand.
TTGGTAGCTGAGGGATGAGTCCAACCATACAACCACATTTTTGACTGTCTGCTTGGGAGGGGGGGGGGGCGCTACCTAGGCTTTCTGGCCACCAGAGTTCGCTCCACAGACCATGGTCCTTCCCAACCAACAACACCTCAGATTTACTGGCATTCAGCTGGAGGCAGTTAGCAGTCATCCACTCAGCGACCACTGCCAGGTCGCCCCGAAATTTCAGGGCTCCCTCTCGGTGTCGCTTGAGAGTGCCATCACCAGCTGAGTGTCGTCGGCGTAGGAGACCATAGTCAGTCCCCAATTTCTAGCCACCGTGGCCAGCGGTTGGACATAGAGATTGAATAATAGGGGACTGAGGGAGAAACCCTGTGGAACATCTTGTTAAATGGGGTGTGTGCCTGAGGCTAAGGGGGAAACAGTGATCACAAATGACCTGTCGCTGAGAAATGATGAGAGCCACTTCAAGGCCAGGCCAACAATCCCCGCCTCCTCCAGGCGTTGTATCAGGATGGCATGGGACACTGTGTCAAACATGGCGTTGAGATCCAGGAGGATCAGCACCGACGTTTGCCGAGCGTCTAAAGCAGACCAGAGGTGTTCTGTCACATCTAAGAGGGCAGACTCTGTGCTGTGGCCAGATCGAAAACCATTCTGAGAGGGATGTAAATCAGGATCTGCCCCTAGGTTGCTGGAGCCTCTACAAGCGCCCTGAGACCTAGCGGTGATATGTGCGCTATATAAGACTCTCTGACTTGACTTGAGTTGAAGCCTTACAATCTCCTTTTATTGCATATGTCACCTCTAAGGTAGGCCCTGGATAGCCAAAAGGGCAGGGTGCATTGTAATTAAAAGGTTGGACTTATACTATTAAGTTTTGCATGTCATGGTAGTGAAAACCCCCTGAATTTATTTTTCACTACTGTGAGGCCTACCTTTCCCATAGGATAACACTCGGTTGCCTCATTACATTTAATAAGTGCTAACTTTTGATTTGGACTAGGTATCCAGGTCATGTTTGGTATATATGAAATTTGCAATTCTAAATCCTCTTTAATGGTAATCAGATTTTAAGTTACAATTTTGGAAATACCACTTTTAGAAAGTTGACATTTTCGTGCCCTGGTCCTTTTGGTGCCTGCAACCTGTGCTAGTTCACATGACTGGGTGCACCTGAAAGTTAGACTTTGTGAATTTCTCAAAGTTACACAACATAGGGATTAGGTGTGTCTTCTGCTGGTAGGAAGGGTAGGGGGAAGCTGAGCACAGCTCCACTTAAAACTGAAGTGCTCTGCCTTACAACAAAGAGCTTGTCACCACTGCATTGTTCCTGCAGCCAGCTTGGAGTCAGGGCAGGTGAGTCAGGAAATTCCAAGCACTTCAAAGAAAAACCTCTAGAAATTGTTCCCGAAATTCAAAGGAGGCACCAGTTATATAAATAGGGCCCTCAGACTCACCCTTCAGTTCTTATCTCGACCTGCGGAATGACTCTCAGAGGAAGGCCTACTGATGTGACCTACTATGCTCTGTGCAAGACAGCTTTTCTGTACCGGGAAGGACAGCTTTGGTGCCTGGAGCATGCCTTGAACCCTCAGAGGCCGGCCCTGCAGTTTGAGTACTGCTTCTTCACCTGCACTCAGGTCTACCAGAGTGATGCCCAAGGCTAGTTTGCTGGCCTTCTGTTCATAGACACAGGGACATAACAGGCTCCCACCATCTTTAACTAGCACCCGAACTCAGCATGAGTGAGTCCTAAACCCCAAAGTGATGTCTTACCAGTCCTGTACCCTTGGTGCAGGTGCTAAACGTGCCCAGATAACCAAATTACAAAACTTGAGACTAGAAGCTTTTTGACTAAATACTGCTCTGAGAACCTATGAGGGACTGGTACCAACCTGCTTGTCTATCCGCCCAAGCTCCATACCAGTTGGCCTGACTATGCGGCTGCTCCCGCTACATTTTCTCTGCAGCAGCAAACCCTGTTCAAACAGCCTTTGCCAAAGTGGCATCTGACCTCCTTAAACTGTCTTTGGCCTCAGCCTCCTGCCTCATCTCACTGGAGATTTTCGACTTCCAAAAAAGTGACATGGAAATCTTCAATGCGACTCTCTCTAGAGGTTCCTCTATGACATGGGTACTCACAAACTTTCTCTCAGGGGCCAAATTTACAGTGTGGTTTGTGTCCGAGGGCCGCACTGGTGGGGGCGGGTCAGTGGGGGAGGGGGCAGGCCTAGACCAAAATAAAATCGTGACCATGAGGTTGAACACAGGCCCCTGCAGCGGACGCCTTCATCCACTGAGCCATCAGACCCAGCGTACACACATCTCTCTCTCTCTCTGTCTCCCTCCCTCTCTCTATCTCTCCCTCCCTTTCTCATTCTCCCAACCTCTCTCTCTCTCTGTCTCCCACTCGCTCTCTGTCTCTCTCTCTCTCCCTCTGTCTCACTCACTCTATCTGTCTCCCTCTCTCTCTCTGTCTCCCTCTCTCTGTCTCCCTTCCTCTCTCTCCCTCTGTCTCCCACTATCTCCCTCTGTCTGTCTCCCTCTGTCTGTCTCCCTCCCTCCCTCTCCCTCTTTCTGTCTCCCTCCCTCTGTCTTCCTCCCTCTGTTGCCCTCCTCCCTCTGTCTGTCTTCCTCTGTTTCCCTCTGTCCATCTCCCTCCCTATGTCTGTCTCCCCCTGTCTGTCGCCCTCTGTCTCAGTCTTTCTGTCTCCCTCTGCCTCCATCCCTCTGTCTCCCTCCGTCTCCCTTCCTCTGTCTCCCTCTCTCTCTCCCTCTGTCTGTCTCCCTTTGTATTCCTCTGTCTCCCTCCCTCTGTCTCCCTCTCTCTCTGTCTCCCTCTCTCTCTGTCTGTCTCCCTCTGTCACCCTCTGTCTCCCTCTGTCTGTCTCCCTCCCTCTGTCACCCTCACTCTATCTCCCTCTGTCTGTCTCCCTCTGTCTGTCTCCTTCTCCCTCCCTCTGTCTCCCGCCCTCTGTCTCCCGCTCTCTCTGTCTCCCTCTCTCTGTCTTCCTCTCTCTGTCTCCCTTTGTCCCCCTCTCTCTGTCTCCCTCCCTCTCCTTCCCTCTGTCTCCCTCCCTCTATCTCCCTCCCTCTCTCTCCCTCCCTCTCTCTCCCTCTGTCTCCCTCTCTCTCTCCACCTCTCTGTCCTTCTGTCTCTGCCTCTGTCTGTCTCTGCCTCTATCTGTGTGTCCCTGTCTCTGCCTCTATCTGTCTCTGTCTGTCCCTGTCACTGTCTCCCTCCCTCTGTCTCCCTCCCCGTCTCTCTGTCTCTGTCTGTCTCTGCCTCTATCTGTCTGCCCTTGTCCCTGTCTCTGTCTCTATCTGTCTCTCTCTGTCCCTGTCTATGTCTGTCTCTGTCTTTATCTCTGTCTCTGTCTCTATCTTTGTCTGTCTCTACCTCTATCTGTCTGTCTATCTCTGCCTCTATCTGTCCCTGCCTCTATCTGTCCCGTCCTCTATCTCTGTCTCTCTCTCTGTTTCTCTCTGTCTCTCTCTGTCTCTATCGCTGTCTGTCTCTACCTCTATCTGTCTCTGCCTTTATCTGTCTCTGCCTCTATCTGTCTCTGTCTGTCTCTGCCTCTATCTGTCCCTGCCTCTATCTGTCCCTGCCTTTATCTCTGTCTCTCTCTCTGTCTCTCTCTCTCTGTCTCTATCACTGTCTGTCTCTATCTGTCTCTACCTCTATCTGTCTCTGCCTTTATTTGTCTCTGCCTCTGTCAGTCTGTCCCTCTCTGCCTCTATCTAGCTCTGTCTGCCCTTGTCTCTATCTGTATTTGCCTCTATTTGTGTCTGCCTCTATCTGTCTCTATATGTCTCTATCTGTCACTGTTGCTATCTGTCTCGGCCTCTATCTGCCTCTGCCTCTATCTGTCAGTCTGTCCCTGCCTCTGGCTGTCTCTATCTCTGTCTCTTTCTGTTTCTGTCTCTATCTGTGTCTTTCTCTGTGCCTCGGGCAGTGCATACGTACTGTGTCTACACGTCCCCATCACCAGCCCAGAGACAGCCCCCCCCACTCCCCTCTCTCCCTGTGTAATGTAAAAGCCAGCTTGTTTTCTCTCTGAATTTGCTGCTTCACAGGGTTTGTGTCCCACCACTGGACCTGGGGTCCCACCGGTCCCTGGCTTTAATTCTAACTCTCACTCCCGAGCTGTCAGATCAAAGCCCCCCTTTTGGCGCTAGTCACCCGTCCGTGTAGGTATGCATGCATCAATTATATATAGCGCCAACCTGGCGGCGAGCATTTATGCACTGTGCTGCGAGAGGGGAGACCAGGCCTGAGCTCCCTGGCCTTGGCTCAACCCTCTGACTACAGGCTGGCGGGAAACATCACATCACAGGCTCCTCAAGCACACCTCACCCAGCTTTCTTTCCCTATTGCCCTCTGTCACCCCCTGTCACCTCACCTGGCTCTCACTCCCTGATTCCCTCTGTCACCCTCTGCCATTTTACCCGGCTCTCACTCTCTGCTGCCCTCCGTCATCTCTCTCGGCTCTCATTCCCTGCCGCCCTGTGTCACCTCACCCAGTGTGTGTGGCAGCCCGGGCGGAGACAGCTTCCCGGGCACACACTCACAGCCGCACCCGAGTACTTCATAGGTCTTTAAAATACCATTTACTTGTTAATGAGGCTTTGTTGTATTTCATCTCCACTCTGACTATCACTAAGATCGCCCAGCCCCCATAGAGCAGAGTCTCTTGGAGTCTACGCTGCTGCAACCGGCGGTGTTTGCTGACACTTAAAAAAAGAAAACACAGGTTCGATGTCTGCAAGGTCAATGGGCCACCAAGGATGGCTTGCCGGGTCGCTAACGGCCCATGGTCCGTACTATGAGTACCTGTGCTCTATGACGAAGCTCTCTCTTCGCACACCACTTGCAGCCCTGCACAACTAAACTTTTACCTTTTCAGAACCTTTCTTCAAACTTTCTTCTAAGTCCAACGGTAAGAACTGACCGTGCCCACTCCACATCTTGTAGCAAACCCACGCTCTATCGTGGTTGGTCATATATTTTTATTTTAACCCGGTTTCACGCGACTAGATGTCCGCCTATGTCATTTTGAAATATTAGGTGCCAATCTTTATTAAAAACTTAAAAAACTTGACAACTATGGTTCTACTGATTGGTTATTTGTCATTATTTTTCTAAATTGGTTTGGAATTGTTCTTAGGTTGTTTTTCTCACTTTATTACAGTTTGTGCGCTGCATAAATACTTTACACATGGCCTTGAAGATAAGCATGACTGCTCTTTGTGCAAAGCTACCCAGGGTTAAGCACAGGTTAACTTAGTGACTTTTTATGGTTCATCCTACCAGAGATTGTGACTGTTGCTTGACCAGGGCTCACAAATCAGTTAACCAACAACCCAATTCCTCACATGGAGAGTCTCCCAAATGCACCTTTTCATGTTGCCATGTACTGATGCATGGGAAACATTACCGGTTGCTTATAACACCTCAGAGGACGTTTACCAGTTTACATAAGTACCCTGTTGTATTGCCTCAGCAGCTAGGGTGTTCCAAAAGAAAATTATAACGATGGTTACAGGGATGGACAAAGCTGTGTTTTTGAGGGTAACATTTTGGTTTCTGGGGAAAATTACTGAGGAACACAACGTTGTGCTGAAGGAAGTTTCATTTGAATTGCTAAGTTATGGGGTGGCCTTAAGAAAGGACACATTTTGCTCCTTAGTAGAAGTAAAATATTTAGATATACAATTTCAGCTGTTTGTGAGAGACCAAATCAAGACCCTGTGAGTGCAAGTAAAAGTGAAGGTGTCTTGCAAAATAAAGATCAGTTTAGTTGAATACTACGCAATAGTTGTGATGAGTTTTACACAGATGAGATAACAGAAGTTATGAGAGCATGTTGCTAAGGAAGGGCAAAATGTTGGACATTGTTATAGAGAATCATAGCCTCAGTTCCCCTTTTTATGCTCCACATACAATATCACCAACAACAAAAAGCCCTGAAGAAGACCTAAAGCGCCATTCCCACCTAGATGACTGAAACGCCATTTTATTTTCCGTATCCCATCTTATGTCGTCTCCACCCCCCTACTCCTCCCCTGCACCACCGCTCTTACCTGGTAGCATTTAATTTACAGGCCGAGTGTACTGTATACTGTTCTGCAGGGGACTTGTATGTAAATTAAGTATGCTGATCAGGTGTAAGCCAATCAAACCATGTTCAGTGAGAGAGCATAAGCACTTCAGCACTAGTTGGCTGTGGTAAAGTTCACAGAGCCATGAGACCAACAAAAACGGATTTCAGCTCATAAGTGAGGTACATAGGCGAAATGATTGGGGGAAAACACTCTAAGGTTGTCAGGTCTAGCATAAATCAAAATTAAACCAATCAAAATAGCTGATGCTGCTGGAAAAATAAAATGCTGAAGTCAAAATCCATTCTTGAATCAGAACAAATCCGCCAGTTGCAAATCCATCAATTCTGCTTCTTACTATCCATCATGTTGCCTCCATTAAGCTTTGAAATATGGGCGAGGCAAACAGCATTCTTTAAACACAGTTTCATGCTTTGGCACATTCACACATTCTGCTCTGGATCAGAAAACTGCATGTGGCGTCTTTATCGCAGTTGAACAGGAGCCAGCAGAGCATAATGTTTAACGGGAGCTTTGCAAGGACACCGTCAGAGACCAATCAGGTTTCTGAACACCTATCATGGTTTTGGAGGCCAGGGTATTTGCTGCTACTTCTGTCCACATACTTTTGTGTAGCTTCCACTCTAACCACACTCTCAAGGAACATGATAAAATGCGACCACATGACAACGTCACGTATCAGTCAAAGGAAACTGTGTTTGACGCTACAACAAAATCCATGTACGGAGAGAGGTGTGAAACGGATTCCGCGGTAAAGAAGTAGATTTGGAAACTAACATATTCAATGGGTGGTGTGAGGGGTTTTTGAAACATGTTGTCACGGAAACATAACAGTCTAGACAGAATCTGTCCTATGCAGCCACCACATATGTCGGGCCTTTGTCTGGGTTCAAGGTATTTCATGGGAGGCAGCTGCAGCTTCCGCCCCCTACAGTCAGTGCCATCAATATCTACTAACCATTACACTTCAACAAGTGTGACAATGTTGACACTTTCAGTGCACACAATAAAAGTAGTCACCAAGGCTGTGACTTTGCATGTCTGCCGATGTGCGACTTTCTAGAATCTACAAACGTTTCCACAAGTACACCTGGAAAACTACTACTGTAGCATATTTCAGAGACAAAGACCAACGGCGGACTCCAAATGCCGCACACACCTCAATATATTGACCCAAATTTGTAAAGAAAGTTCCAATTCAATTCAATGGGCAGAGTGCACTAACTACTCCTGCATCTTTCTTTGGGGGATGCAATCCGCTGCTCGGAAGACAAAACTTGGAACTGTATGGAGTGGTGCACTACCGAAGTTCAGTAATGTTCAATAAGGAAGCAAGATCAGTTTCTTCATTAAGATTATCCTTTATTTAAGTTCATCAAAAGTTGTGCAAACACGAAACCTCAGCCAACGCGTTTCGTTCAAGAGGTGAACTTCATCAGGGCTGAAAGTGAGGACATAAATAACATACATAAGTGCCAGATATGTACAATATATATAATTACAATAAATTAGAACAAAGAACCACAGAAGAACACAAAAGCACATATACAAGGCCTAAATGACAAACAAAAAGGAAAAACACGTGTCATACATACAGTAAATAATGCCAACTTATAAAAAAACAAAACACTAAATACAAAGCTGTTCAAATGTAATATGTCAAAAAATATTTACAATGGACAAACCCAGGTAAAAAAAGAGACTCAGTCACTACCGGGTAAAGTGACACTCCCAGGTGTTGATTATCTCAGGTGTGGGACATTATATATAAGCCACATTTATAAAAAGAATTGTTTGCATAGCCAGAAAGGATGTTTGGAAGAATGAAAAAAAGGCTGAACGAAAATTAATTTTTGGAGCAGCCCCATTCTAATTTTCATATAGATTATCTAAATTGCAATGATATTACAGTACATAAAAGTGAGAGCCAACATTGAACATACTTCCTAAGTTGTATGCACATGTTGTTCTGTCATGTTAAATAAAGTCCCCTAGCGTTGGAACCTACCCCTTTCCTGCATTGTGCCAAAATACAAAAATGGTGTAATACCTGAAAAAATAGCCACCCAGGCAATAAGCACTGTACGTGCTTTGAGTACTAGTATATATACGATTCTCATCAATACCTACGACTTCTTCATATTACAGTACCTACCAGGAATATGAGGTGAAATGTCGCAGTCACTGTGACGAAAAAGGGGATATAGTGTCAACCCAGATCCCATCAAGTCATAGGATAATTCCTTGGCCCTCCATAATAAGGGCCTTATTATGGAGGCCCAAGGAATTATCCTATGAAGAAGTAGTAGGTATTGATGAGAATCTTATATATACTAGTACTCAAAGGACGTACAGTGCTTATTGCCTGGGTGGCTATTTTTTCAGGTATCACACCATTTTTATATTTTGGCACAATGCAGGAAAGGGGTAGGTTCCAACGCTAAGGGACTTTATTTAACATGACAGAACAACATGTGCATGCAATTTAGGAAGTATTTTCAATGTTGTCTCTCACTTTTATGTACTGTAATATCATTGCAATTTAGATAATCTATATGAAAATTAGAATGGGGCTGGTCCAAAAATAAATTTTCTTTCAAGCTATTTTTCATTCTTCCAATCATCCTTTCTGGCTATGCAAACAGTGAGGTTTTTATTCCCACCCTCACAATGTTTCAGTTATTCTTTTTATAAATGTGGCTTATATATCATGTCCCACACCTAAGATAATCAACACCTGGGAGCGTCACTTTACCCAGTAGTGACTGACTCTCTTTTTTTACCTGGGTTTGTCCATTGTAAATAGTTTTTAACATATTACATGTTAACAGCTTTGTATTTAGTGGTTTGTTTTTTATAAGTTGGCATTATTTACTGTATGTATGACACGTGTTTTTCCTTTTTCTTTCTCATTTAGGTCTTGTATATGTGCTTTTGTGTTCTCCTGTGGTTCTTTGTTCTAATTTATTGTAATTATATATATTGTACATATCTGGCACTTATGTATGTTATTTATGTCCTCACTTTCAGCCCTGATGAAGTTTACCTCTTGAACGAAACGCGTTGGCTGAGGTTTCGTGTTTGCACAACTTTTGATGAACTTAAATAAAGGATAATCTTAATGAAGAAACTAATCTTGCTTTCTTATTGAAAATTACTGAGCTTCGGTAGTGCACCACTCCATACAGTTCTAAATTCTGTAGCAGATTTGTAGCAGCCCCCTGGACAACATTTGTGAATTCCATTGTTCGTCTGCACTTAAGCTTCAGCATCTGAAATTGTACATGTTGTACAATTACACACTGTAAAATGTCATCAGCTTTGTGAAATGTTACGTTGTTTTAAAAAGTATATTTTTTGCTAAAGGGAATTTTTTCCCCATACACACCAACCAAGTTTAAAGTTGTTCTCCTGTTCTTCCCTCTGTAAAAGGGATTCTTTCCTGCCCCTAACACGGGGTAAATAACTCACCATCTCGAGGATGTGAGAAAGTCAGAGAGAAGTTCAGAATGCCAAAAAAGCAGATGAATTTGTGGATGTTTCCAATTTTCCAGAGAATCTCAGCTACAGACCACCTACTAGTAGATGTAACCGTCCACTGAGTTGGATTTTTTCCTGCACAATTTTATTCCATTCTGTTATGTGACTCCGGGGTGAGATTATCCATGAGTGCAAGGCTACTTGTTGGGAACAGATTTCACTAAGGGTTCTGTGATTTGGGCCCTTTCTGCACTTGGGTTTAATGCCCCGGGTCAGTGGCCCATTTAGACCCAGGTCATCACTGGGAAAGAGAGACAGCCGTAGTTACAGTTTTCTCAGTTGGTTGCACTGTTGCACATTCCACTCAGGCATGCCTTGCAAGTAACTAACCTTTCTCCGGCCCTCCAGCAACCAGGGACCCAAGCCTCATGCCTGGCTGATTCTTTCCAGCCCAACCAGCTTTTCAGTTGCAATTTCCTGATGTGACTGACTCTACCCCTGGCCTGTCACAGACCCAAACCTATCAAGTGCCTGATTCTGTCCGGCCTGCTTTGCAGGTCTTTCAGGGCACCAGGTCTGACATGTGACTGATGCAGTTCAGCCCTCCAAGGCTTTCCGAGGTACGTGTTTTTAGTCTCTTTAGGACAGTTCACTGCACTAAAGTTGTTGTCTCCAAAAATTATACATAGAGAGGTTTCAAGTCATCACAAAACCCAAACTTAAAAAAAAAATCTTGACATAGTGTGTTTCAAATCACAAATGGACCTTATTTTGAAAGGCATTTTTCCAACCCTGTAAAGTTGACAATAGTGTTGCAATAAAGCCTTCAACGGGTGCCAAAGGTTCCGCATCACACCCAAAGTGACTGTGTTTTGACTTTAATAAATATTGATCTCTGATAAAAACATATCAATTAGCTCTGTTTGAGCAGCCACTGTTAGAAGTCTAACTCTCCCATGGATCCTCTGCAAGCTATAGCTCACACATCATGTGTGTAAAGCACTCGCTCACCTTTAGGCTTCATGGCACTGAATATGAGGTGATCAATGTGACTCATTTTATCAGCTGAGGGATAATGAGAAGCTGAGGGCACCAGGCAGGGAATGAACTATGAACCTGTGACCAGAGGGTCAAACACTGATCCCTCGAGGGGATGCATTAGTTCACTGAGCCCTCAAACCCAACACCACCCCTTTCTGGTTGGAAAAGTCAGATAGACTCACTGTCAAGCTCCATTGACTCTGCTGCTCTAAAGCTATTTACAAGCCGACATTCAACATAATTTCCCATCCAAACTATTCGAATGCGGGATCAGAAAATTAATTAATTTATGAAAACCTCCTGGGACACTGTCTTCTGGTTTAATTATCGATATGTAACAGATACAGAGGGGTCTTGGCTCTACGTCCTGGATGGCCTGAGAACTAATGTTGTGCAGACAGACGATATTGGAGCTCTGGTTACATCAGACGTGACTACGGTTTCAACACCACCAATGACATTCTACAGTGCAGCTAGATGTAGCTGGAGTCGGTTTCACTTAATTTCGATGGATTCCATCCATTCATTCTGAGTACCACTGCCCTCATCTGCATCTACTGTGGTGGCATTATTGCCATTTTTTCCACTCTGCATCTTGTCACCTTTAGGTGCACATTTGACTTTAAATTCATGGACCATGTCGGCGATACACAAGTTATTATGAAACTTAAACCCTCAAAAAACTATGAGAACAGTGATGAATTTGTCAATTTCATAAAAGCCTTGACTGCAGGAAGAACTAGATCTTTTTTCTGTTTAAACCTACTGATCTGTAGATCCTTATGGCTGTAAACCTACGATTGTAGTACCTCTTTTATGCCAGCAGTGATGGTTAAGAGCCTTGGAGTGATATCGCTGTGGTGCCCTTCCTGAAGCCACCAGTGCCAGGTAGCAGGTGATCCTGGAAGGCCAACATGGCTGGATGTTGGGATTGTAGGGGAAGTGAAACTCTTGCTAATACAAGATGAGTATTAATCCAGGAAAGATCTAATCTGTCACCAGTAGAGATGCCGGATGGATGGTGGCGAGGGACCTCACTGGTCAGGGCTTCTTCCTTTGAATGGAATTTTAGACTATCAGATGAAAGTGATGCAAAAGAGAAAATATCAGTGGGTCCCTAGCACAGGCAGAAGTGGCAGCCGGCTGTGGGCCGACAGGCTTTCTATGTGTTGTTCCCTTCTCATAAAGTCATCTTATCATGTAATGCCTCTCTCAAATAAATCCTCCTCGGATGGAGGCCTCATAGATTATCCAATGACAGTTTCAATTGACTTTAAATGTCCATGAAAATCCATTCTAAGTGAGGCATGGAGATTCCACGTGATCATATACGGAATTGCAATGTATGTACTGCTTACCAGGCTCTGAAGCGCATTTGTGGACGAGTGGCATGCTCTTCTGTGAGTGTGCTTTGACTGAAGAGTGTGGGCTTCTGGTGTGGCCTTTATGGGAAGATTTTCATTGCTATTGATGAATGTGAATTAAGGGGAAAACGATAACCGAGAAACCACATTGAACATAACCAATGTGTGGAAAACCAATTTTACGGGAAGACAATTTAAGGAAAGGAAAATAAATCAAAAAGTAAAGGAACTGTAATTTTAAGGAAAAATACAGAATTACATTAATCTTGGGAGAAGTTTAGGATGAGTGAGAGTTTTTTGGGTGGAGGGATGGGTAATGTTTTGGAGTGATGAGTTTTTCGGAGTCGAGAATGTGTAGAGTTCAGGGAAGAAAATGGTATGCACCTGTTACAACGCATTTTTTACTCCGCACTACCATTACAACGCGACTTTTACAACGCATACCATTACAACGCATTGCGCTGGGGGGCGCTCTAGGATAGGGAATAAGTATAATTTACTATCCAACACCTTCCCTAGGGTCCACGGGGACTGGAGTTAGAATAGTAAATTATACTTACCACTATCCAGCACCCCAAAGCGCTATGCGTTGTAATGGTATGCGTTGTAATGGTCGCGTTGTAATGGTAGGTAGTTGTAACGGTATGCGGAGTAACGTCATACATCCAAGAAAATAGTTTTTATTTTTTTTTAAAACCTTTTTTTTTTATTAGTGGCATTCAGCAGAGAGTCATGACAGTGACAGCATCGATAATCCAATTCAGCAATATTCACGGTACATTCAGTGGATAATCATCATCTTTACAAGGGCTGGTACAGTTCAAACATAACACACAGAGTCCTACAATAAGAGGCCTATACACAGGGAAACCTCCCCCCATCCAGTTAGGGGCAGAAGGAGCGGGGAGACCATCTCATCCCCGTACACAGACGCAATGGCAGGTAAGGAGGAGAATTATTACCTAACCCACCCAACCCCCCGGTCATCTCAGTCCTAACCGGCTATCCCTCTACGGAACCCCGTGTAGCAGTGTATCGTGTGCGCTCCAAGGGAGCATGGTCCGGCTTAGTATATCAGTGGACAGTCAGTGTGAGGGCAATCGGAATGTAGTACTGTTTGAGACGGTGTGTAGTGCCCAACCACCCAGGTGCCATCCACGCCAACCCGCATCCGCAGGGTCAGGCGCACATGTCTATCCTCATCGGCCTATTGTGCCAGAGTAACAGTAGGAGTAATAAGACCGGTCGTCGAAGGTGCGTCATATGAGTCGCACGTATCTCGGACCTCTCAACACCGCCTCAGCAACAATCGCATCATCCCACCCCAATGAAGGCGGGTCAAAGTTCATTCCATCGTGTGAGATATAGTATGGTGGGTGTGGTGTAAAGTACCTAAATACGCTCATGGGTCCGGCATCGGCTCGTCATCTCCAGAGGAGTCGCTATGAGTCGCTTGAGATATCAAGTATACCTGTAAAGGAGACCAAAAGTCGCTGGGTGTGCAGCGGGCAGGTAACAGTTCCGCATAAACGCCATGCTGGTCCTGGCAATACGTGAGGTCTAACCATTCCTTAAATTTTGGTGCCCTGCCCCTTCCCCATCTGCAAGCAATCTTCCTCTTAGCAAGTAGCAACGCAATGTCAACAAACCTACGGTCTGACTTGGGTACAGTTTTGGTATATCCCAGCAGCATCACCACCGGTTCCATGGGAAGAGGGCCAGCAATCATGACCTGGAGTGCAGCATGTACCTGCTCCCAGTATGCCTGTATCGCTCCACATTCCCAGGCCAAATGGAGGAAACCCGCGCTCTCCGCCCGGCATCTCGCACATCTGTCGTCCTCCGAGAGGTGAAATCGCAGCTTCCTGACCGGAGTATAGTAATATCTCTGTACGAACTTGTAGTGGATAATTTTTAATCTACAGCTGGAGGAGACTTTGGCAGTGACCGAGCAGCAATACCTCCACTGCTCGTCAGTGAGTGCGGCAGGTAGGTCGGAGTCCCAGGCAGTCCGAGCCTTAGACTGAACCAGTGGGCGCTGTTCACGTATGGCAGCGTACAACTTCGACACCAAGTGCCTGCCGTCCGATATGAGCAAAATGTGCAATGGCAATACTGTACCCGGTTCCTCCGGGAAGTTAGGGAGTATATCCCTCATCCCCTGACGGAGTCGAATATAATAGAACACTTCCATAGGAGTCGGGTGAGTAGTCCGGGAGATCTGATCCTTGGTACGGAACAGTCCATCCTGAAACAAGTCACCCCAAGTATTAAGGTGTATCCGATTGCACATGGATCGAAATCCATTTTCCATTAGAAGCGATAACTTTGGGTGGTACGCAAGGGGCATTGCCGGTGAGTAGAGCATAGGGGCTCCTAGCAGTTTAGTCACTCTCCGCCACGAGTCTATAGTGCAGGTAACAGTTGTAGCAGGCGTCTCGACATCACCAGCTAGGCCCATCAGCATGCCTCTGAGCGGTAGCGGGTGAACGATCAAGTCCTCAGCGGCAACCTGAGGCATAAAGGGAGCGGGGTTAACCCAGTGGTAAGCATGCTGAGTCTGAGCACTGAGATAATACACCTCCAGATCTGGTATATCGAATCCGCCCCTATCATATGGTTGTGTCAAGACATTCCAACTGAGACGCGGCTGCTTACCGCCCCAGAAAAGGCGAAGCAGCTCAGACCGGAGTCGTTTAAAAAAATATGCACCCGGGAAGTAGGGAATGTTTTGAAAGAGGTACAGGAAACGTGGGAGGATGACCCTTTTTATCAGGGAGGCTCTGCCTGCCATCGACAGCGGGAGGGCCAACCAGCGGGTTACGTTGTCGGTCAGTCGTGAGATAGCCACCCCATAGTTCATCCGGATCGTGTTGTCCTTATTGAGCGACACTTCAATGCCCAAGTACCTCAAATCAGAGCTGCACCACTCCAAAGGGTAATCTAGCGGGAATTGAGTTACGGAGGCCGTGAGGGGGAAAAGTTGTGACTTTTTCCAATTGATGTGCACTCCGGAAATGCCCCCGAACAGCACAAATTCTCTCAGAAGTGGGTTGAGGAGGTCCTGTGGGTGCCGCACATACAAGGTGACATCATCCGCATAGAGGGAAATGCCAATCTGCCGTTGATTACAGTTAAAGGCACTGGCCTTATGTAATTGCCAAATCCTGCAAGCCAGCGGCTCGATTGCTAGGGCAAAGAGCAGGGGTGACAGGGGGCAGCCCTGCCTAGTCCCCCTCGTGATCGGCATTTGTGCCGAAAGTACCCCATTGACAACGACCCTAGCGACTGGAGAAGTGTAGAGCAGTTTCACCCAGGCGATGAATATCCGGGGGAACCCCATTCTGCCCAAGATGGCCATCAAATAACCCCACTCCACCGAATCAAACGCCTTGGTGGCGTCCAGAAACACAGCAGCGACTGGCAGGTCGGGCGATATGGTAGGAATGAGGGAGAACAGGGTGCGGAGATTATGGGACGTGGCTCTTCCCGGGACAAAGCCAGATTGATCGGTCAGCACAAGGGTAGTCATAAGCAGGGACAGCCTAGTCGCGAGCACTTTCGCCAGTATCTTCGCGTCACAATTTAGCAACGACAGGGGTCTATAGGCATCGGTATCCACCGGGTCCTTCCCCGGCTTCAGAAGCGAGGTGATCGCCACCTCCCTCATAGAGCCTGGCAGTATCCCCTCCTCCAGCGACTCCTCAAAAACCTCTTTCAGCACAGGTGCCATGATGTCAATGTAGCACTTATAGAATTCGGCCGGTAGGCCGTCCAGCCCTGCAGCTTTGCCATTACTGAGTGACAAGATCGCTTTCCGGATCTCATCCAGCTCGAAGGGGCATCCCAAGAACGCCCGGTCGCCATCACTTAGCCAGCAGAGTGCAATGTCATCTAGGAAATTTCCGAACTCCACTTCGCCGGCCTGTTGTGTGAAATATAGCCGACGGTAGTGCTGCAGGAAGGTATCCTGAATCCCTTTAGAATCCTGGTAGATCCTGCCCCCGCCATCAGCAATTTCTAAGATATGTGTGGCGAATCGCTGGTGCCTCGTGAGTGCCGCAAGAACTTTTCCCGGCCGATCCCCCTCGCAATAGCGCCTAGCCGTCCAGTATTTGCCACGGAACTTCACCTCCCTGGCCGCCTCTTCCTCATAAGATGATAGCTTGGCCCTGAATGCTATCGCCAGGTCAGGGCAAGGATTTCCGACCATTTCTGCCTCTAGCGCCTTAAGCTCAGTTTCGAGATTAGACAACGTGCGTACTATGTCCCTTAGTATGCCACAGCTCTTAGAAATCGTAACACCTCTCACTGTCACTTTAAAAGCTTCCCAGATCGTTTCGACCTTATCAACGGACCCCTTGTTCCTAGGGAAGAAAGCCTCTATCTCCTCGCCAAGTTCCTGTCTAAAGACAGGGTCAAGCAGGGCAGAGGGAAAGAGCCGCCACGGTGGCCTCACCCTTGCATAGCCAGGCATCTCAAGAACGATCAGTACAGGGCAATGGTCCGAATATGTGCGAGGCAGATGTTTCACCTGAACGACTCCCCCAGCTAAGCCCCGTGAGATAAAGCAGTAGTCGATCCTGGCCCTTGAGCGCGCGTGTGCAGTGAAGTGGGTGCCTTCCCTAACCGCCGGGTGTAAGTGCCTCCAGCTATCCAACATGCCTGCCTCCGTCAGTATGCCCTGAAGTGTGTCCCTAGCTTTCTTATTGTATTGTCCACTACCGTCTGATCTATCCATCCCCGGATGCAGTGATAAGTTAAAGTCCCCCCCCAAATTATGTGCGTAGCTTTGACCTCAAGTACATGACCCCACAGCGTCAAGAAAAAAGCAGGTGTGTCGACATTAGGTGCATAACAATTTACAAGCATTATCACATCAGTGCCCAGTCTCCCCCAAAGGAGCACATACCTCCCCTCATTATCCGCCCGCACTCCCAACTTCTGGAACGACAGTCTTTTATTAATCAGAATGACCGTCCCCCTAGAATAGGTGGAATAGGAAGAAAACTCTCGTACATTCGCCCATCTACAGCAACCTGAGGAACTTTACGTGGGTTCAGGTGGGTTTCCTGGAGCATAGCTATTTGCACATGAAGCCTATCTAAATATGCAATTACATTCCTGCATTTCCGGGGGTCATTAAGGCCTCGAACATTCCAGGACAACATAGATACAGTAGACACAGTGTGATCACCCGTGTTTGTCACCATATCCCCGAAATAAGCAAATGTTCAGCGCTCCAGCCCACAGTAGGAACGCACCAAGTTCCAAGCTCTCCGCTGTCCAAAACAGTCGCTTCACACGATCATCCATGCTGACATTCACCCCATCGCCAATCCCAGCACACATGTCACGACCGCCATCTGCTAGAATATGTCCACTCTCAACAGCACCCATCCCAACAGTCAAACACCTCCCCTCCCCCCACGCACAACAACACAACTCCCGTGCTACTAGTCCTCCCCCAACCCACTGAAGCAACCCAAACTTGCCAGAACCATGACCCCACCCCCCACCCCAAGCCCCAAACTCGATAACCATAGAAAAACCATGTGGGGAATCCCCTCCTGGGGGCAACAGAGGTACGCACCCATACACCCCATCACTCCCCTACCGCCCCGCATATGCCATACGGGGAAGACAGAGAAGAAGGGGTGGTGCCTGGCATACATAACTCCCACAGGTGTAAGTCCGTACATCAAACCATCGTGTCCCACCGCCGCCCCCCAATCGGATAAGCTACCAATGAGTTCTGGCGACCCGCCCATATATCAGCTGTTGCCCACATTGTCACTTGTAGGACCACCATCTAGCGCATTCCAAGACCTACACCAACAGCAGGGCAAGGTATTCAAGGCCAGCTATCTCTCAGCAGCAAGTCTACAACGTAAGAGATCAGTAATCCACATCATCACAGGTAGGGCAGGCCCGCCCCAGCACAAGCAGGGCACAGAATCCGAATCAAGCACTATCAATTCAACAGGGAGTCAGTAAGTTAGAGTGCACAAGGACCATGTCTCACCGCCGCTCCCCAAGCGGACAAGTTATTGACCATATTTCAGCTGCTGCCCCTATTGTTCCCCGTATCGCCATCGGCCTGTGCGATACCATCTCCAACACCGCAGCGTGGCAGGGTGTTCAAAGCCAGTCACCGCTCAGCAGCAAGCCTACAATGCAAGAAAGCAGCTATCAATGTCTCCACAGGTGGGGCCATGCAGCTCTAACGGGGCAGGGCCCAGATCCTGAGACAAGCACCAGTGGTTCAGCAGTGAGCCAGCGAGCAAGCGAACCCAAGGATACAGTTTATGACTCCTCGTGTTCGGCAGGGTTCCCACCTGCCTCATCTTCCTCCTCATTACGCCTGTCCCTTCTGGCAGTACGGAGTTTCTTAACGTAGTCCTCAGCGTGCTGCGGGTTCATAAAGAAATGTTGTTTGCCCTGATGGGTCACCCTCAGTCGCGCCGGGTACAGAAGTGCATGATCAACCTGCATGTCTCTCAACTTCTTTTTCACGTCCAAGAATTTCCTCCGCTGGTCCTGCACCATGGGCGTGAAATCCGGGTAAATGGAGAACTGCACACCATCACAGGCCAGGTTCCGGCTTGTTCGAGCTGCGCGGAGCGCCGCATCACGATCGCGGTAGTTAAGCAACCGGGCGATGATAGGCCGCGGTTGCGCCCCCGGCTTGGGGATCGGGCCCAAAGAGCGGTGCGCCCTTTCGACAATAAACTGATTAGAGAAGGCCTCCTTACCCACTGCGGTGATCAGTATGCGTTCAACATAGTCCTCCATACGTCCAGTGTTGGTGGACTCCGGAACCCCCGTGACGCGTATGTTATTGCGTCTGCTGCTCGCCTCCAACTCCTCGTTCTTCGCTGCTATCACTCTGAGGATATTGTCCATGCGGGTAAGGCGTGTTTCGTGGGTCATAGACGTGTCCTCCACAGTGGAGATGCGCTGTTCCGCCTCTGTCAATCGCCCCTCGTGAACCTCCAGTTTCTGCGCAACCCCATCCATCCTGGAGGACAAGCGGTCAACCTTATCTACGATAGTGGCAAAACCCTGGCGCATCTCATCTATGATCAGTCGCAGTTCTGGAGCCATGGGCGCAGGGGAGGGCTCGGTGCTCGATGGTCCCGGGGCACCGCCAGCCCCCGACGTACCACGCAGCGGTTTTTTGGAGGTCGCAGGTTAAAAGGAGAGCTTGGGCTGTTTAGCATCATTCCTGCCCATCGTGCCCCGCCTATGGGCACCCAATGGGTCCGGTGAATGGCAATAAATTTCTCGCTCCCCCTCCTTTACGGCAGATCGATCGCCTCGGAAGGCCTCCGCGTGGTGACTACACTCGGGGCAGTGCTATCAATGTGGACAGTCAGAGCACCACCGCAAAATTACCCCCTTGCTCCCCCCGTGCACCGTCTTCATGGAGCCAGCCAGGGACGTCCGCGTTGGAAGGTGGGCAGCGGATCGCTGGAGTAGAGCCAGGCAGGCCCCGACAGTGGGAGCACCCGATAGGCGGAAGGCCGTGGGGGGGAAGGGGGGCTCAATACACCCCGGTAGGATCCGCAAGACGGACCTCTCCGAAGGCCTCCAGCGACTGTCTTTCACTGCCAAGCCGCCACCCTCGTATGCAGCAGCGTCCCGGATGAATGCCGGGGAATCGGCGGGGAGATGTTCAGTAAGGACGGGTGGAGGGCAAACTTTCTCGCCAGGCCCAGGCGACCCACACCGTCCGTTGTCCCAGCAGAGCACCGGTGCGGCGTACAGCCTCTCCCCTCGCTGTGGCGGTGTCAGAGGGGGTGTGACTCACCTCCGCTTGAGTCCGGTGAGCCGTTAGTAGGCCGCCCGCCCGGCAGGCTGATCTCCGCGACCTCGAGGCCCAGCTGCCTCGTGGAGAGCCGCGGCCTCGCGTAGCACGGCGTCCAGTCCGCCGCAGCAGCTCTCCGTAGTGGTGCCTCCCGGGGAAAGTTCACAGCGTCGTAACTCAGGCGCTGGACCTCGGATCTTCACCAGAGTTGGGCGGTCACTGGAGCACAGGTGGGTCTAACTACGGTGTGACTTCCAGGCTTCCACCTGCGGGCAAAACGGATAAATGAAGGATGATTCTGGCCAGGCAGCCAGAGCCTCACTGAAGTGCGGCCATTAGCTCGTGCGCCCTCTAGCGCCCCCCCCAGGGAAGAAAATAGTTTTAGGGTTCAGGGATGGCAGGAGTTAAGAGGTGGTGAAGGATATTTTAGGGATCAGGAAAAAAGTTTAGAGGTGGTGAAGGGTTTTTAGTTTTCATGGATGAGTGGAGTTTTGAGGGTTCAGGGATGGGTGGAGTCTAGGGGTCTTGAGCGGTTTTAGGGTTCATGGATGGGCGGAATTTAGGGCTGGTGCGGATTTTTAATATTCAATAATGTGTAGAGGTTAAAGGTTGTAAAGAGTTGTTAGGGTTCAGTATAGGGTAGAGGTTAAGGTGGGGAGTGATTATGGGATGGGTGAAGTTTAGATGTAGAAGGGGCCTTACGGTTCAGGGATGGGTAGAGCTTAGGGGTTGTGAGGGATTTGTATAGGTCATGGAAGGGTGAGGTTTAAAGGCGATTTTTTTTTAGGGTTCACAGATTGGTAGAGTTTGGGTGTGGTGAGGAGTTTTAAGGTGTCAGGGATGGATGGGGATTAGGTGTAGAAAGGGTTTTTTAGAGTTCAGAAATGGGTGAAGTTTATGGGTAGTGAGAGGTTTTATGGCTCACGAATGGGTGGATTGTGGGGACAGAAAGGGCTTTTAAGGGATTAGGTATGTTTGTAGTTTAGGGATCAGGGATGGGTGTAGTTTAGGTGTAGTGAGGGTTTTTTAAGTTTCTGAGATGGGTGGAGATTAGAATTAGAAAGGAATTTTATGGTTCGGGGATAGTTGCAGTTTAGGCATGATGAGGGAATTTAGAGGCAGGGATTGGTGGTGTTTAGGAGTTGTGAGGGGTTAGGGATTGATGATGTATAGGAGTGGTGAGAGGTCAGTGAATCAAAAGCATCCCAAGTAATTGTTTAAAAAAGTAAAATACATAAATCTGATATAATGTCCCCTGAAGTAAAGCACTCAAAGAACTATTTTTGAAAGTAAGATATGCAACCGTTGTATTTACACCTTAAAACATATAAAGCCTTCAAAAGCCAATTTCTAACAAAAATACATTCTATGAATTAATTTCCATGACATGGTCAATGCCATTCATTCTGAAAATGTACATTAAACAGTTTGGGTGAACTGATTTCTTCGTAATTATGTTCTATAAAATCGTTTTCTCTATGAAATCACATACAACCCAATGCCATACATGATGGCCTCAGTCCGTTATCATGTTTTTACACCTTGACGTATATTCAAGCAAAACAAGTGAGAGACAGGATGTTGTTTAGGCTAGAAGGAGCCAGAGAAAAAAAGTCATGGCTGCTAACAACCATCAACAACAGGCCTTTTGGAAAGTTATTTAGATTTATGAAGCCTGCTGGGGTCGTAATGTGTATTGTGACATCATTCCCCAGATGGCCTATTTAAAAGGTGTTAATGTACAGCAAATCCTCCAACCTGGCAATTTAGTCCACGTGATCAGTACTTTTGCTGCTCACAGCACTACTCTGTTCAGTGAACACCAAGTCCATTCCCAAACCCCCCTAGGGTTTAGAAGGATACTCAGCTCACAGAGTCCGCTGGGTGAAAGTTACACCATTCCTGGGAATTTCTGCCCACTTCCATGCAGTGGCAGAACTTTCTGAACTGTGCTCCATAAAGAAAAGTAAAAACGCTTCT